>NW_015639821.1:283030-303823 GCF_001515625.1 Sinocyclocheilus rhinocerous
TTATTTTTATTATTATGTGTTGTTATAAATAACTTATTAGTATCTTTTTAATTTTTTTAATTAAAAAAATATTTTTTAAATATAAATTATTATTATAAATTCTGCTCTTGTATTCCTCTAGGTCTGGTTTTCAGTTAAATGGATGAATAAGAGCATTTTACAGAAATAATCCCAAAGCATCCATTAACTTTTTTTTCTTTGCCTTTATTTCTAGCATTTCTTCATTATATTCATAGTACTGTTGGGTCAGTATTTTATTGGATTCTGAAGGACTGGATATAAACGGATATAAATGGATCTGACTCTAGAACTCATTCAAAATTCCTTAAATAGTTCGGGATCATTTGAGCCCAAGAAGATTCCCAAATATGGTGAGGAATAACATCCGCTCTTGTGTGAAGCAGATTTACAGTAAAACCCTCCTGCTTTTCATGGGCTTTATTTCTCAATGCGGCTGGAAGGGGCGTGGCTCCTGCTCACGGGCGTGGCTCAGGCCACGCCCACACGCGCATAGGTGATCCGCCCAGGTGTGAAAGTTACCTGCACTTTCAGCAAGAACAAACACACCTGAGAGACACGAGAGGACACGGATCTGCTCCACAACCAACGGTAAACTCACTTTACTCCATTTCACGCTGCATTTACACTATAAGAGTTTTAATAGATCGATTATCGTTCATCTGCGACACAAAGTGCGATCTTGATCATTTCTGATGTTTTAATATGAAATCGTATCCGGTGTTACTTCAGATTTAGTAACATTTAAATACGTTTTTTGTAACAAAAGTCAGAAATAGTAGACTAATAGTTTATTGAGAGTTGATCTTTAAATAGAAAAAAATGGTATGATCTTTAGACATGTGCCATATACCATGTTTCTATATATAAGAAACATGGTATTACCATGGTGTTATAATGGTTTTAAAATCATATGGCATATTTACCATGGTATTTACCATGATAGTACATCGTAATCTTGCCAGTTACTGGCACATATATATGTATATATATATATATATATATATATATATATATATATGTGTGTGTGTGTGTGTACACATATATTACCATGATACATTATTATTATTATTTAAATAACAGACATGTACCATGGTTATATATATATATATATATGTATACATACATGGTATTAGTGTGGTTAGAATCATACTATGTTTTTTTTGTGCATATTTTCCATGTTCTTAAGGCATTTACCATTGTAGTACGTCGTAATCATGTTTGTTACTGCTTGAATTCAAGTGTCAAAAATGGTTATTATGATATAAACACACACACACACCATAGTAATTTCATCATTTTTGGATCTTTGAACATGTACCATAGTAATTTCATGGTAATCTCTGAAGTACATTGTGGTATTGTATATAAATACCGTGGTATATGAATATGTCAGTGGTTTATATCATTGCATTACCGTCATTGTACCGTGGTATCAGCGTAGCACTTTCTATACGGGAGGTTAAAGGTCATGCATTTGTGTTTGATAATTATTGATCACAGACTGTAACCTGAGCTCTTGTAAATGGTTTGTGTGAAGTGTCAACATGAGAGATCAGACCCGTCGAGCAGCATCTGTGACAGTAATCATTAAAGAACGGCGTCAGGGTTACAGCGCTCTGCTTTATTTGATGCTCGCCGTGTTTCTAGGTCGTGACACTGCATTAATTGTTTTCCAGCAGGAGGAATGCGATCTGCCCGAGAGGTGAAAGTGCTTATTGCTCTGGTATTTAACAGGACAGATTCCTTCTTTTCACTCGAGAACGGGCCTCAAACCAGCAGAACTAGAAGGAAGTATTGATGTGCTGGGTGTTCACAGACAGACCGAACAATAGTGGCAGGAGCGGCTCTACTGTGGCATCATAATTCGAGAAAACAAGAAAAATATTGGTCGGCTGTTTGGGACTCACTATTGTTATGTCAGGAATCGTTCATATCGATCAGGTCGTACTGTATAAAACAGCAGGCTGATCTTTAAAGATGTGTTTTTTGGAGAAGATTCTAGTTCAGGGTTTGAAAGCAAACCATGCAGGTTTTTCATTGTTTCAAAACTTCAGATTCCTTCAAACATTGATGAATTTTTGACTTGAGCGGATAAATGCATCATGGCGAGTGAGATGTGTTACGCAATGATTTACAGCATTAATGACTCATTAATGTTCTCACCGGTGCGTGACAAATCAACATTATTCGTGCGTGTGATTTGTGTTGCTGTGATCGCACGACCAGGCAGAATTTAAATGTATTACGATGTGCATTCCTGGAGCTCGAGCTGTTGATAATGATGCTAGCAACACCAAGATCATGGGTTCGATTCCCAGAGAATGCATAGATTTTTAGACACGTATATAGTCATGTATTTGTGTGCAAATCTACATTTATTGATTGATTGGTTGACTCATTGTAGATGATATTGAAGAAAAACACCATCAAGTGCTATAACAAAGAAAAGATCATTGGTTTGATTCCCAGGGAATGGCGTAGATTTTTAGGCATATATGTTTGTTTTGTGTTTCTGTACAAATCTACATTTATTTGTTTGTTTAATGATTGTAGAATATATTGTAGGAAAAGTAGTTCTAGTGCTCTAGAAACACCAAGGTCATAGGTTCGATTCCCAGTGAATTCATTGATTTTCAGATGCATTTGTGATTTGTTTCTTTACAAACCTACATGCATGTATGTATTTATTTATTTATGTATTTAATCAATCACTCACTCATCAAGTGTTCTTGCAACTGCAAGGTCATGGGTTCGATTCCCAGAAAACGTCTCAGGTTACTTGTGTAACCATGGTTCCCTGAGTAGGGAACGAGACACTGCGTCCTCTAGGGGTCGCTTGTGCTCCCGGCGCCTATTTATACTATAGTCGCACCGGTAGTGACGTCATGGCTGTCGCCGGCCAACGAGTTGGTGTTTTTTCAATGTATGCTTCAGACACGGGTCACGACGAGGCGTTCCCCATAGCGACCCCTAGAGGACGCAGTTCGAAGTTCCCATGAAAGGGAACTCATTGTTTTTTTAGACATATATATTTGTGATGTGTTTCTTTACAAACCTACCTTTATTTTTTTATTTAATGGCTGTAAATGTTGAAGGAAAAACATCAAGTGTTTTAGCAACTGCAAGGTCATGGGTTCAATTCCCAGAAAATTAGTAGATTTTTAGACATATTTGTGATGTGTTTCTTTGCAAATCTTTCTTCCTTTAATGACTGTAAATGTTGAAGGAAAACATCATCAAGTGCTCTAGCAACTGCAAGGTCATGGGTTCGATTCCCAGAACATGCTTTAAAAATATATACCCTGAATGCAGTAAGTCATTTTGGATAAAAGCGTCTGCCAAATGCATAAATATACTTTTTTTTAATCAAAAGACTTTAGATTAAATACTTAAAATTAGATTTTTCGACAAATATATTTGTGATGTTTTGTTATACACCATATATTTATTTAAGTGTTTACTTCATGATTGAAGGAAAAACATCTTCAAGTGCTCATCATGCATGAATGAAGCATGCATTTAATTTAATAACATTTTTATCACCATAGTATACTATCATATTGATATTTCATCAATCTGATGGCTTTTTTAAATTAGTTTTATTCTATAATGTGTCCAAACTCTTGATTGCAAATGTATGTTTGAGACAGTATGAGCTTAGAGAGCAGCATCTTTAATGAAATGCTTGCAGAACTCAAAGTTCAATAGAATACAGTAGAGAATGCAATACTTTTTGGACATGCTTGTTGTTGTTTTTACCATGGAAATTGGTTATATTTGGAGTACAATGCCAATACCATAGAATATGATATGATTACTTATAATTTATTTGATTTTTGAAGGACTATGCATGAAATAATACCATGCCTGTATGTTTAATTAAACCTGCTCGAAGAACTTCAAATCACTGTGATTCGTACAGCGCTAATGCAGATCATGTGAAAGTCCAAACTTGCCAGATCAGCTTCTTGTGGATTCCTTCAAGTGTTTGGACAAGGTTTGTTGTTTTAGTGGCAAGCCGTGAGAATGAGAGCTGATGTTTGATGTGAGGAATGTTTCCTCCTGCTTTATTTTTTGCGTGATATATCAGGAAGATAAACACACAGGTACGAGCGCCACCCTTGAATGCATTCTTTCATAACTTTCATAATTGTTCATCATGTCAGTCGTCTGTTTATTAAATCACCTGTGATGTTGCCATGGCGACCATCAAAAAACCCCGTGACTCGTATGGCTGAGGTGAAAGTGTCATTGTTACAATGTAACATTCCATTTCCTGCCATCCACAAGAGAGCTGCAGGATCAAACCTAGTATTATAAACAAATATCCACCTTATTAGTCAAGCGCTGGCGGATGACATCATAGAGGGTTTTAATAAACAGCCTTATTGGGCTGAATCTGTAATGGTGTATTAAGGACGGTCCATCATGTGAGTTTTTTTGTTTTTTTTGCTCTGAATGTGTGGAATGCATTTAACAGGCCAGAGAACATGGAGCTCAAGTATGTTCAGAATGAAGGTGTCACCCGCCGCTTCATATACAAACAATCGAATCAAACCTCTGAAATATCTCCGGAGCTTGTCATTCTCCTGAGGGGTTTCATTATGCAACAGCACACATTTCATTCGCTGTTGTGCAGGTGGTTGTTTACAGTGGCGTAGTGCAATACTGAAATCCAATAACTGCAGTAGTGTAACGTCAGTAAGTTTCTCCTGTCCTTTTGAGATTTGAAGCATAAATTTGGTGCATATGCTTACAAGTAGTACCATAATACCACTATGGTTTTCAGCACTTGCTTCCATGGCAATACCATGTTTTTTTTAGACAAACAAACAAGCGTATATAAAGTGCATGCTAATACCATGCTTTTTCTTTCTTTTTACCATAGTAATTGGTTATATATTTAAAGTATAATGTCAATACCATGGTATATGATATGATTAGCATCATTTAGTTGATGTTTATTTCAAAGTACCATAAAATAATACCATCACTAATAATATCAGTGTTATTTTAGAATCATTGATATATCTCCCAACCCTAATATATAGGTATATATGTATATGTATGTTTCTATGAGTATGATTACTGTGACTCGGTGTGTTCGCAGTGTTTATGTAGTGTATTTGCTGAATGCGGTGTAATTACACGTCTGTCTTTGCATGCACTGCAGTGAGAACGCCAGGAGCCCGGGGCCACAGATCTGCTGTGTGTTCAGTGGCGTTCAGACGCTGCTGTAGATGTTTTTTAGTGAAGGGCGGCGTCTGTCCATTAACTGCAGCTTCACACGCTGCTTCTGATCTGCAACACTTACTGCTGGATCTGTGTCATTATTCACAATTCTGCTCCTCTTACTGCAGCCACATCAGTTTTCCCATCTGACTGTTTTGACATTTTGAAGTAGAAAGACTGAAATAGTATTTTCTTGTAATAATTTTAGTTTCATTTACAATAAAAAAAATGCACAGTAGTACCTTAATATGCACTGTAAAAATCTTATTTTTTGAAAATATTTCCAGTTAAAAAACCTACAAATCTTTGAACTAGGATAAATAAGTCAGAATTTCTATATATCTGACAAGTTTTAATATCTTGTGCAGCATTACTTCTTCAGTAAATTTGTCTTTTTTTAAAGGATTTTTAAAATATGCTTTAACTTAAAACTAGTAAAACAAGACTAATTTAAATCTTAAAAGCAGTTTTTTTTTTCTTTTTTTGCACAGGTACCATGGTAATATTATGTTTTTTATTTTATTCTTTTTTTTACAAATACATCTGCATGAGATTTTAGGCACAAAATTGTTGTGTACAGCAGGATCATTATTGTTAACTAAAACTAAAACCATAAAAATGCCATATTTGAAATTATATTAAATGAAATTCAAAAGATATATTTTTTATTATTGTTAATAATAATGATAAATGTATTAATCTTTATATATTTACTTTTATCTGACCTCTCTGACTGAAAAATAAAAAATAATTGTATTATTATTATTAATGCATTTTATTAATATTTATGTATTTAATTTTTATCACACAAAAACTCATATTTTACTAATTTTAATCATAATTTCACTGTGGTACAGTAACTAAGAGATGGATTTTGGAGTGTGTATCATTGTAAGAATAAGCACTAAATAGATCTAATAATGTCTCATTTAGAGTCATAGTGTGAAACCTCATCAGTAATATGTGTTTAAGGTCTAACACATTTAGTGCAGTGGTATTCTCTGTTCATTGTTTGTGTCAGTGAGTTGCCTTTGGCTGTTCTGCATGTAATAATGGTTTAGATCTTGTCTGTACCGCGGTAACGGCCACACCTCGTTTGACAGCATGACTCTTCAGCTGCATGCGTGTTGGTTTTGAGTTGTCAGTCGTCTGTCAGAGCCTCGTTGTTTCTCTCTCTCGTATGTCATTACAGTCTTATTTGCATGTGGAGTCGCTTGCCTGGTATTTTTCCGCCTCCCTGAAGGATCGCCGCTCGTCTTGCAAACCCAAAACTTGGCAACCGCCCAATATTTGGTCACCAATTATTTTTTCTTGATTGGGCTTCTGTCTCTGGCACAATTAAGCTCCACATCAGGGCTAATTGGGATGGAGTTTGTTGGGTTGTTTTTTTGAAACTCAAAGTAAGTAAACTTTGGCTGAGGAGTGGATGCATATCGCCCCCTGTCTGCTGCTCGGAGATCAGCCCGGTTCGGGTTCGATTCGGATCAGAACATGCTGAAGATCCAGCAGAGCAAATAACATTTAAAGAACCGTGATAGTGAGGCATTACTGCATTCTCCGCATGTTGATGACATGTTAATTTAGTATATTTATTATTTATTTATTTTATTTTATTATTAATTATTATTTATATTTAGTTGCATTCATATAATTATTATAGTTTGTTGTTATTTTGAATTAGCTTTTATTTTTCTGTTTTCATTTTAATTAATTAGTATTTTTTTGTATGCCTTTGTCATTAAAAAAAAAAAAAATTTAATATGTCTGTGTACATTGTAAAAAAAAAATTCAAAATTTTAAATAATAAAAATGTAGTGATTAAATAAAAATGAGAAATTTTGACTCGGTAACTAGCTGAAATAATATAAGTTATAAATAATAAAATAAAATAAATAAAAGTACAAATTTAAACATATTTTATATTTTTTTATATTTTGAATTAGCTTTTATTTATTTATTTTTTTTAATCCATTTTCATTTTTAAAGTTTTTAGTAATTTTGTTGTGTTTTTGCCTTTTTTTTTGTTTTTTTGCTTATCTGTTTTTTTATATGTAAAAATTTTAAGTTGTACCAAAAATTTTTTTATAAAAATAGTTGGCGTACGTTTTAAAAGAAAATACAATTTTAATCTTTTTTATTTCAAAATTTCATGTTTAATTCAATGTTTCTTTGCAATTATTTGTCAAATTTACTACCAATTTCTGAGTGAAAATTGTTTACGCCAAAAGTTTTTCAATGTGATTTCATTAATTTTTAGTTATTTTTGCTCTTCAACTTAACTAAATGAAAATGAGAAATCTTGTGTTGGCAACTAGCTGAAATAAGTTATAAAAAAAAAGAAAATAAAGTTTTTTAATATAAAATTTGTAAAAATATTTTTTCAATTTCAGTTAGTTTTTTTTTTTTTTTTTAAATAATGGATTTTTTTTCTCTATTTTTGCTGATGCCGTTTCTTTCATTCCTCATCAGAAATCTTGAATATGCATTGAATGTGTTATTTTGAGGAGTCTGTATGCAGTCTAGACGTCTGAATATGTTCTAGCCTCTGTGTTTGTGTGTGTGCGTCTCTCTCGTTGTGTGTGTGTCTTGCTTGATTTATGACTTGCAGTCAGTCGCATTAATCCGTTGTTTCATCACAGTCTGACTTATTCATAAAAGCATTCAGAATGCGAAAACATAAACCAGACTGTCAGCAGATCGTCCATCTTCTGTAGAAACTACGACTGCAAACAAAAGCTTTCACGTCTAAATCCAGTCCATTATCAGCCGTCTGGACGCAAGTGTCTATTGCATTGACGGAAAGACAGCGTTGTATATTACAGATGATTTAATAATCATCCTCACGTTCAAATCGGCCAAAGTGAGATGTTTTTTAGCTAGTGCTCGCTGCGTGAACTCTTCTCTTTATAATCATTGGTCTATTGTTCGGCCGGCTCCAGAGATGCAGATCGGCGTGTGTTGAGATCGTAACACCTGGCCTTCCGCTGTCGTGCGTCTGACATCCGGCCAAATCCTGCGAGTTTCCCCCGATCAGCCTGCCAGCTTCGGCTGTTTTATTAGAGGGAAATCCGCAAGTATCGCTCGAACAAGCTTTAAAATACAGACTCGATACAGAAGCAGCTGAAGCTACATTCAGATACTAGTTGGGTTTATTTGCTTTGTGGGTGTTTTTGGTCATTAGTACGGTTTGGTTAGTGAGGTCTGGCTGCAGATTATAATTATTTATATAGTATAAATATTAAATTTTAAGTAAAATTCATTATTATTAATAATAATAATAGCTATTACAGCAATAATAATTTTATTAATTGTTATAGATTTTTTTTTAATCAAACCTTTAACTGAAAAATACTTTATTATTATTATTATTATTATTAATGATACATTTATTATATAATATATTTAATATATTTACTTTCAAACCTTTAACTGAAAACTAAAAAATGATTGTATTATTGTTAATAATAATAATAATGCAATATTTATATATTTATTGTTATCAAACCTTTAACTGGAAAAATAGAAGTATTGTTGTTTTATTCTTATTATTATGAATAATAATTTCATATTTTATCAAACCTTTAATTGAAATCAGACAAATAATTTTATTATTTATTTATTTTTAATCAAACCTTTTCCTTAAAAATATTATTTGTAATAATCAGTTTGATTAATATTTACATTCCTTGTATCAAACCTTTAACTGAAAAAAATGCAAATAATTTTATTGTTAAGTGTTTGTTTTTTAACCAAAACCTTTAATTGAAAAAATACTAAAATAATTGTAATATTTAATAATCATCATTATCATGCATTTAAAAAAAATTTTTTTATTTTTTTTTGGTCCTTATACAGATGGATGCCATAATTTTTCAGCATTTTGCACCATGTGATGTTTGAAAATGTCATTTTTCATATCCCTAGTGGAATACCAGCCAGTGGACCATCGTGATCCCGCTTGTTAGAGCTGGTAGACCTCTTTGGATCAGTGTGCAACTGTTTACTGTGTTCTGAAAAACCTTGAAATGCTTTTATCTGCATTCCTGCTCTATCAGTGCTGATTAGCTGAACTGTTCTCTTTCAGCCTCTGTATCAGTTCTGAATCCTTTGGTTGTTGGTGTAACTGAGCGTACAGGTGAAGCAAGGTCACCGCGTTTCACCGAGCGACGGCGTCTGCTGTCTCCTAGCAACGGGAATCTGGGAGTGTTTGGAATTTGTCCAGGAGTGACTTCTATCGCGGCATTCCAATGGAATGAGTCACGTTGTCATGGCAACAGGCACGCTGTCTTAGCCGGAGCAGCGGCCGGTGAATGAGACAACGATTGGCCGAGAGCCAGACGGATGCGTTATTTCCAGGAGGTGCTTTCAGTGTCGATGAGTTCATGATTTCAGGATTTAGCTTGTCAGATTTACACCTGCAGGCCTTTCATTTGCTGACTGACAGCGACTGCGCTTCAGATCCTCTGTAGACGGCATGTGTGTTCATCATCCACAACTTACATGCTTATTTAATGTTACCCCGTAGGCAGCTCAATAAGTTCATCTAGAATAGTTTGTTTTATTGTTGAGTTCTACAAAGACACAAGCAGCTCTGAAAGAAAAAGACTAACTCTGATATTTAACCCTGAAGGCAGTTTACTAGATGGAAACGCTCAAGGTCTGAAGGTCAAAGGTGACTGACAAACATTCCACCACCTTTGTTTCCGTAGCACCACCTGACTAATCCATCACAGATAAGGTTTATTTTATTTATTTATTTATTTATTTTATTTTTATTTTTTTTAATTTAATTTATTTTTAATTTTATTTTTTACTTATTTATTTTTATATATATTTTATATTTTATCGTCTTTGTGTCCCCAGCACCAGCTGACCAAATCACAGATAAGGTGTATTTTATTTTATTTTTTATTTTTTAAATTATGTATTTTGTTTTATATTATTATTTTATATTTTATAATCTTTGTGTCCCCAGCACCACCTGACCGATGACAGATAAGGTGTATTTTTATTTTATTCTATTTTATTTATTTTTTAATTTTTTTAATTTTTTTTATTTTGGTTCATATTATTTTATATATATTTTATATTTTGTCATCCTTGTGTTCACAGCACCATCTGACCAATCACAAATAAGGTGTATTTTATTTTATTAATTTTTTAATTTTTTAATTTATATTTTGTTTAATATTATTATTTTATATATTTTTTTTCTATTTTATCATCTTTGTGTCCCCAGCACCACCTGACCGATCAGAGATAAGGTGTATTTTATTTTATTTTATTTTATTTTTTATATTCAATCATGCTGTCACAGTCAGATCAGGTTTTGCAGGTTGAAAAGTCCCCTACATATATAAAACATAACAGTACAGCAGGACAGTTGGTTATTGAACATCTGAATGCATTTATCAGTGTTCGGGTGGTAATAATAAACCAGGTTTCTTTTATCTTAAAGCCTGTTTGACCTGACTTTGAGATTATTGTATATTGCACCACCTTTATGAGGAATTGTGTGGGACTGAGGTGTATTTGGCAGCAGAGGAAGAGCTGGATTGAAGCTGTGTGTGTTTTGTAACCGTGTGCCCTTCACCTCTTAAAACTTTACTGAGCGATATTTAAAACAGCCGCACCCAAACACACACACACACACACATGCCCTGCGGGAGAAGAAGGTGTGTGTGTGTCTGGCTGACGGCCTGCTTGAGTTGAACGCCCCACCCGCACACGCCCTATTCCCAGCATGCCTTTCACCCACATGCCACAGGACACTGTCACACAGAACTTTGTACATGTTTTCATCTGTTGGACGCATGATGTAACACACGCTTCAGGACAGACAGACCGTGACTGACATTCGAGATTTCAGGGTGACTGAAGCCGTGAGAACGAATGAAACAATGGCATATTTCTCCCCAAAATAAAATGAAGAACAGCTAATCAAGCCTATTTTTAGGTCCATTATCGTTTTTTGCATTGTGACATTTTTCATGACAATTAGAGACCAGATTGGCAGGATGCTTCGAAGGGCTCCTTCCTTTCTTTAATAGTCAGCAGGCTTTAGTTTGTTACAGCCATGAACATGTATTTTGCTGCATCAGGGGGAGGGGCTTTCTCATTCTAGACGACATTTGATTGGACGGAAATCTGTCTGGTGCAGGATAGTGATGGGAAGTTCGGATCATTTTACCGACTCGGACCTTTGAGTCTCGTTCAGCAAAATGAACGAATCTTTTTTCGAGTCATTTCGTTCATTTTAGCAAATTATAATTAAAATGTTACGTGTTACTTCCCTAACACATCTACTTACGCAAACGTTGAGGATGGCTTAACTGCTAACCTAGCGAACATGCTAGTAACATGTTAAAAGCATGCTAATTGTTACCAACATACTAAAACATGCCACTTCTAGAAACAAGCTATACTTGCTTCACATGAAAAAAAAAAATACAAAAAAAGAATTTTTTGATTTTTATTTTAACGTCAAAAATGCTAACAAGATGTTAGCAACTTCTAGAAACAAGGTAAATGTTTGCTTCACATGCTAGCAATGTGTTAAACCATACTAGCAACGTCTAGAAACATTTTAAACATGGTAGTGGCATGTTAAAACATGCCAGAAACATGCTAGCAGCATGCTAACTCTCTGTTAAAACATGATAGCAACAAGCTAAAACATGCTAGCAATATGTTAAAAGCAGGCTAATTGTTACCAACATACTAAAACATGCCAAAAATGCTAGCCAGGTGTTAGCAACTTCTAGAAACAAGCTAAATGCTTGCTTCACATGAAAAAATAAAATAAAAAAATTAATTATATTTTAACGTCAAAAATGCTAGCAAGATGTTAGCAACTTCTAGAAACAAGCTAAATGCTTGCTTCACATGCTAGCAATGTGTTATCAACGTCTAGAAACATGTTAAAGATGGTAATGGCATGTTAAAACATGCTAGCAGCATGCTAAATCATGCTAACTCTGTGTTAAAACATGATAGCAACAAGCTAAAACATGCTAGCAATATGTTAAAAGCAGGCTAATTGTTACCAACATACTAAAACATGCCAAAAATGTTAGCAACTTCTAGAAACACGCTAAATGCTTATTTCACATGGTAGCAATGTGTTAAAACATACTAGCAACGTCTAGAAACATGTTAGTGACACGCTAGAAGCATGTTAAATCATGCTAACTCATGCTAGCAACAAGCTAAAACTTGGTAGCAATGTTAAATCATGCTAACTTTGTGTTAAAAAATGCTAGTAACAAGCTAAAACATGCTAGCAATATGTTAAAAGTATGCTAATTGTTACCAACACACTAAAACATGCCAAAAATGCTAGCAAGATGTTAGCAACTTCTAGAAACAAGCTAAATACTTGCTTCACATGAAAAAAAAATAATAATAATAATAATTATTGTGAAGTGTTGCTTCTTTATGCTGTATATGAATTAATCACAGATAATAAAGTCTGTTCTGTGGCACTCAAATGTCAGATGAGTTTCGTTCTCAGTTTTAAAGTTAGTCCGTTGTTATTCTAATGAGTTTGTCCTCATTTGCATCGCGAGATAAATGCGTGAAAACAGCTAATCAAGTGACAATTCATCAGATACTGCTAAAAGTGTTTTACATTCCCATTCACACACTCTTATATTGTGAGATCAATCAAGCAGTGAAACCACACACACACACACACACCGTTGTGAGGGTCACACAGCAACCAACCCAAACACTGCCGCCATGCGAAAACACAAAGGTTTAACCAGCGATTAGCGTCACTCAGTCCCTCTCTGCATCTGAATGTGTAAGTACAGTAAGTAAGTTCTTCTGTCTTATGAATGTGCTGCAATAATTCAGGTTTTCAGGGTGGCCGCGGGTCCTTAAAAAGTCTTAAAATGTCTTAAATAAAAAGTCTTAAATTTAACTTGTTCATATCTGTAGACACCCTGGTTTTGTCTGCACACTTTCCCATGATTCTCATCATGATATACGTGGTTGTTGCTCCACTTTGCATTATGTCGGATATCTACTGGCTTACTGTGGATTTTGAGGGGTTTTTATGCACTAAACTGACTGATGATGGTGATGCATGTCATCACTGTTTCTGTGCTTTCCCACAGTGCACTGGGATCGGCCGTGGCGTGTCCCTGTCTCTTAAATAAATGTGCTTGATTTGCATTTTTAATCCAGTTTAATTCTCGAATCATGAGTCAAGGAAGGGATATAAAAAATCACGCATGATGGTCACGTCTGGGTCATTTACAGTGTCAATGAATATTTATGAAAACATGCAAATCGGTTTCATGACCGTTGGGATGTGCATTGCATGTAGAAGGTCATGCATGCAGAAATGTCACATGCACAATACATATTGCATGCTACAGAAATAGTAGTGCGAAATGGTAAAAAGTAATATTCTAGTATGTTTCCAGTGTTATTCAGTTGGGAGGCATTTTCAGAATTCAAAATCATTTGCACTCTAGAAAGTTTAACATGCACCATGCTTACTGTTTATTTAAAATGATTTGCATACATTTTTTTCTTTTTCTTTTTTCTTGATTTTTATTTTTATTTTCATTTATCTTTTCATTCTTTTATTTTTATTCATTTTTTATTTGTATTATTTTGTTTTTTATATTTTGTATTTTCTTTCTTTTATTTTTGTAATTTATTTGTCTTATTTTCCTTCTTTTCTTTCTTTTTAAATTTTTATTTAGTTTTATTTATTTTTATGTATTTTTTATTTTTATTTTTATTTATTTATTTTCTTCA
Source organism: Sinocyclocheilus rhinocerous (assembly GCF_001515625.1). Taxonomy (NCBI): domain Eukaryota; kingdom Metazoa; phylum Chordata; class Actinopteri; order Cypriniformes; family Cyprinidae; genus Sinocyclocheilus; species Sinocyclocheilus rhinocerous. The sequence continues at coordinate 297,056 of NW_015639821.1, forward strand.
TCAGTTTATCATCTTTTATATGATTGTGTGTGTTTGTGTGTTTCAGCAGTGTGTTTCTGAAGAGGACAGAGTAACAGCAGAACGAGAAACTCCACGTGAGCCGACAGTGAGTACAAACACACACAGACTTTCACTAAAACATTATAATGCTTAACAGATCAGCAGTATGTATTTTACATCAAATATGAATATTTATGAAATATGTACATCAGTTTCATGACTACTGTAATGTATATGAAGTAATAATGATGTAATGTTATAATGTTTGTTAATGAGACACACACACAGGACTTGCATTACACAATGCATTAATTAGCATAATTGTGCAAGCATCAGAGACAAATATTAAATATTGCATCAGGACGTGTGTGTTCAGAAGTTCAAGTGACAAATCAGACTGATCCCAGCATGCTTTGCTGCAGAGCAACCAGACATCGTGTGTGTGTGTGAGTGAGTGAGTGAGTGTGTGTGTGTGTGTGCGTGAGTGTGTCTGTGAGAGAGTGAGTGAGTGTGTGTGTGCGCGTGTGTTCATGAGTGTGTGTGTGTGTGTTCTGATCTCTGTGTAAACACACATCATGTGCTACTTCTCTCTTTCTCTTTTTTTCTTTTTCTTTTTCAATTTAATAATTTTTTTTACTTTTCTTTCTTTCTATTATTTTAATTTAATTTACTTATTTTTTTACATTTCTTTCTTTCTTTCTTTTAATTTAATTTAATTCATTTTCATTTAATTTTTTAACATTTTCATTTGTATTTATATTCATTTTTAATCTCTTTCTTTATTTTATTTTTACATTTATTTTCTTATTTTTCTTTATTTTTTTTTTCTTTATTTGTATTTATTTATTTTTGCTTTTTCTTCCTATTTTTTATTTTTATTTATTTTTTATTTTTAAAATCTATTTTTTTTTCTTTAAGTTTGTCTGTTTCTTTAAAAAAAATTTGCTTTCATTTTTTGTTTTTCCTTTATCTTTCCTATCTTTTATATATTTTTAAATAATTTTAATTTTTTTCTTTGGTTTTCTTTCTTTCTTTCTCTCTTTCTCTCTCTCTCTCATTCCTCTATAATCCTTCATTCCTGCAGCTGTTACGGCTGAACTAACTCTTTAAGCGCAGCCTGATTTGCATATTAACCCTGTTGCTGGTTGTTAGTTGTCTTTGTTGTGTTGATGACATCAGCGGCGAGCGTCTGTCAGTAACTCATCCTTTTAATTTAATTTAATTCATTTTCATTTAATTTTTTAACATTTTCATTTGTATTTATATTCATTTTTAATCTCTTTCTTTATTTTATTTTTACATTTATTTTCTTATTTTTCTTTATTTTTTTTTTCTTTATTTGTATTTATTTATTTTTGCTTTTTCTTCCTATTTTTTATTTTTATTTATTTTTTATTTTTAAAATCTATTTTTTTTTCTTTAAGTTTGTCTGTTTCTTTAAAAAAAATTTGCTTTCATTTTTTGTTTTTCCTTTATCTTTCCTATCTTTTATATATTTTTAAATAATTTTAATTTTTTTCTTTGGTTTTCTTTCTTTCTTTCTCTCTTTCTCTCTCTCTCTCATTCCTCTATAATCCTTCATTCCTGCAGCTGTTACGGCTGAACTAACTCTTTAAGCGCAGCCTGATTTGCATATTAACCCTGTTGCTGGTTGTTAGTTGTCTTTGTTGTGTTGATGACATCAGCGGCGAGCGTCTGTCAGTAACTCATCGTTCGTTGCGTCCTCGACTCTCCTTCATCAGCTCAGTCTGTCTCCAGTCTCAGAGATCAAGTCTTAGCACATCTCCATATTCCAGGACAGCTCCTGTGAGGCATGTCCTCCTCCTCTTTCCAGTAAATCTGCTGTTGTTGGAGAAACTTCTCGCTCACCAGGTCGGGTCTCTTTGTGACGTCACGTTGGGTTTGGCTGTTTTGTTCCCATGTAATGATTTGTTGCACCGACTTGAATTTAAAACCAAAATTAGTCTGATCTGTCTCTCAGAACGGACTCGAGTCGATCCTTGTCTTGGGAAGTTCACGTCAGTCCAACAGCACGCTTGTGAAATGAACTCCTGCTTTCTCTGGAAGAATCAAAGCCACAATCCATGTGATCCCATGAGCGCTGAATGTGTTGCAGCCTTTATGATTTCTGTGCTTTTATTTGGTGACAAAGTGCTTTAATCCGAACTGAAAGCACGTGTTTTTGTACGTTCAATCGTTTGCATTGTTCCTGACAAAGAAATTCAAACAGTATCTAAACCATTAAATCAGCAACAATAAAAACAAACATATATTCAAACAAAACACATATTTCATCTAAAAATGCACTTTTTCTGTCTTTCTTACTTTTTCTTTTTAATTCGTTTATTCATTTGTTTTTATGTATATTTATTTTTGTTTTTTATTTTTTGTTCTTTTTTCTTTTCTTTATTATTATTATTATTTATTTTTCTTTTTGTCTCTCTTTATTTTAATTTTTTTAATTGTTTTAAATTTTTTATTTAATTGTTTTAAATTAATTAAAAAAAATGTTCTTTTCATCTCTACTTTTTATTTATTTTTCATTTTTGATTTATTATGTTTCTTTATCTTTTCTTTATTTTCTTCATTTTATATTTCTTATTTTATTTTTTTTATTTTTTTATTTTTTTTACATTTACTTTTATGTTTTTAATTGATTTATTTATTAATTAATTTGTTTATTTTTCTTTTCATCTCTATTTTTGTAAATTTATATTTCATTTTAATTTTTTTTCTTTATCTTTTCCTCATATCTTTCTTTTCGTTTTATCGCTCGTGTCAATATGTCATTCATGTTTTCATGATTAATTACGTGGAGTTGTTCGTCAGATTCTTCCCATATTTAACCTCTTGATCAGCTTTCGTTCTTCTGTCTTCCTGGAGTTCTTTGCATTTGTTTGTTTGTTCACTCAGTGTTTTTTATTTCCTGAAGCGTCCGTGTTTATTTCTGTCCTGTTTGTCTTTTTGTCCCTGGAAGGAAACAATCGTCAGATCTCACCTCATAAATTATCGCGGATGTGATTGGAAAGGACCGATCCGTTCGCACCTGTTTCAGACGGAGCCGCTCTCGTCTCATTATCCAGCCTCATCTGTCGCTCACGCCGAGCTTGATTGGTTGAGAGAAACTCAGCGTGATATCAGGACTGTTCGGCTTGAATTCACAGTGGTAGTGCTGCTAGTTAACTCAACCATAACCTAGCACTAGTGCTGTGATGACCCTATCAACCTAAAAAACTCAGAACACCCTAACAATTGCATAGCAACAGCCTAAAACACCCCAAATACCTTAGCAACTGCATAGCAACAGCCTAAAACACTCAGAACGTCCTAGAAACTGCATAGCAACAGCCTAAAACACCTCAAATACCTTAGCAACTGCATAGCAACAGCCTAAAACACTCAGAACACCCTAGAAACTGCATAGCAACAGCCTAAAGCACCTCAAATACCTTAGCAACTGCATAGCAACAGCCTAAAACACCCCAAATACCTTAGCAACTGCATAGCAACAGCCTAAAACACTCAGAACACCCTAGAAACTGCATAGCAACAGCCTAAAACACTTCAAATACCTTAGCAACTGCATAGCAACAGCCTAAAACACTTCAAATACCTTAGTAACTGCAAAGTAACAGCCTAAAAACACTATTGCACCGTAAAAATTGCATAACGACAGCCTGAAACACTCAGATCACCCTAGCAACTGCTTTGCAACAAACTAAAACACCCAGAACACCCTAGAAAATGCATCGCAACAGCATAAAAAACATCCTAGCAACTGCATAGCAACAACCTAAATGCTCCAAACACCCTAGCAATAGCCTAAAACACTCAGAACAGCCAAGCAACTGCACAGCAACAGCTTAAAAGACTCAGAACACCATAGCAACTGCATAGCAACTGCACTGCATAGCAACAGCCTAAAGCACCTCAAATACCTTAGCAACTGCATAGCAACAGCCTAAAACACTTCAAATACCTTAGTAACTGCAAAGTAACAGCCTAAAAACACTATTGCACCGTAAAAATTGCATAACGACAGCCTGAAACACTCAGATCACCCTAGCAACTGCTTTGCAACAAACTAAAACACCCAGAACACCCTAGAAAATGCATCGCAACAGCATAAAAAACATCCTAGCAACTGCATAGCAACAACCTAAATGCTCCAAACACCCTAGCAATAGCCTAAAACACTCAGAACAGCCAAGCAACTGCACAGCAACAGCTTAAAAGACTCAGAACACCATAGCAACTGCATAGCAACTGCCTAAAACACCCAAAACAGCCAAGAAACTGCATAGCAACAGCCTAAAACACGCAGAACACCTTAGTAACTGCATAGCAACAGCCTAAAAAAACTCAGAACACCCTAGAACTGCATAGCAACAACCTAAAACACTCCGAACTTCCTAGCAATGGCATAGCAACAGCCTAAGACACTCAGAACACCCTAGCAACTGAATAGCAACAGCCTTAAAATGATCAAAATATCCTAGTAACTGCATAGCAACAGCCTAAAACAATCAGAACACGCTAGCAACTGCATAGCAACCATCTAAAATGATCAGAACACCCTAGCAACTGCATAGCAACAGCCTTAAACACTCAGAACACCGTAGTAAGGAAAAATAAAATGTTCCCATGGCTTCTTATAAAGGCAAAGCACAGTTCTGATGTGTGTGCGTCTCTCTCTCGACCTTTTGCTCCCTGTGGGCGTCTCTTCATTCAGGATGAGTCTTTTGGCTTTCTGCATTTCCGGAGGTCACTGTAACTCTCTGAGGACTGACCGCTCGTCTCTGCGTTTCCTTCAGACGACTTTCTCTGGAATCAACACATTCAGTCAGATGATTGCAAAATATTGAGGTGTTGGATTACAGATTATACACATGACTTTATACTGTAATAATATAGCAATACACATTTTTAATATGCATAAGACACTTGAGGTCTCCTTGTGCCTAAAAGCAGCAGTTATTTATGGTAAATGACTGTGGTTCATTGTTTTATTGAACTTCGGCTGTGACTAAACGATGATTTTCCATGCAGAAGCTGCGCGTGTAGCGTGTAAGCGATGGCGTCTGATTCTGATGTGTGTAATATGTGGTTGTGAGCCGTCGGCTGGCGGTACGGGAGCCCGGCGGGGTCATACGGTGGCGTGTGAGAGCTCCTTTCCAAATGCACTGTAAACAAAAGGTTAAAGAAGGTTCAGAGGCGTTTAACCGCCTAACAGATGCTCGTCTGCCACAAACACACGTCCTCTCACTCTCTATCACAGCTCCGTTAGGTGTCTTTTATCTAACACTTTCACTTTTTGCTTACATTTTCAGTTTTGTTTTATAGAGTATCATTATTACTTTATTTTGATCATTTGGTATGTTTTTAGAGTTTCAGAAGAGATAAAGCACCTCTATCACATTTTCTTCTGATACACTGAACGTGATCAGTTCTTGTGCTTTGAGATGTGATGTTCACTTCATAGAGCACACTTCATAGTGCTTTACTGCATCTCCCTCTAGTGGAGAAACCACTGACTTCAGGCAGAGCTCGTCAATAAGTCTTTTAAGTAACGATTTTGCTGAAAAATGTTTTTTCCAGGATGGATATTCAGTGTCCTATAATGAGAACTTGGGTGAAATTAACTGTGCTTAATTGTCATGAAAATAATTTCACAATGTAATATTTTCTTTGATTTTTTCAATTTTTTAAAGATTATTTTTATGCCCCTATTCACAATTATTAAATAAAACATAAATTAAATTAAATTAAATAAAGCATAAAATTAAGAAATAAGTAACTTTTGGCTCCTACACCTGAAATTTTCACTCAGAAATTGCTAGTGAATTTAACAATTAATTTCAAAGAAATGTAAAGTAACACTTTGAATTAAATGTGAAATTTTAGAACACTGAAATGTTATTTTCATGTAAAATTTACTTATGTGGCAAATCTCAACAAATCTTTCAATATGACATTTAATTAAATATTAAACACTGTTATATGAATATAAATAATAAAAAATTTACATATATATTTATTTATTATTTATATATTTTTAAAAAATTATATTACATGTGCATATAAAATAATAAATAATAATCCTTTTTTAACTTTGAAAAATATAATTTTTTTTTTACAGTGTACAAAGTCCATGAATAAAGATATATTGGAATTTATAAAAATAACGCAAATAATGATTTGTAAATAAGGACAAACATCCTCAAGTCTGAGAAAACATCTGTGTGTGTTTCACAGGCTGTAACAGGAGACTGTGCCGCTCAGATCTGATCGTTCCCTAATTCAGAAACTGTGAGTGAACCTTTCATCTAAATAATGTCTTTATGATTTTGGTGAATCTTAAATCTTTCAGTGAGAAATGTGCTTAATTGTCCAGAAATGTGATGTTTTCATTGTTGAATTATGCCTCAGACGGTTCATTGTATTCTCTGTATTTTAGCGGTCGTTAGTGAAGCGAGAGCCGCTGAAGTGCATTGTGGGAGTGTAAAGACCGCGTGACAAACTGACCAACGGGATGCCAGGAATGAGTGCGCAGGCAACCAGCACGGTAAATACAAACACCCCACACTCCAATAACAGCCCATATTCCACTGACCTCTCTTAAGAATGTTTATTAAAGGGGTCATCGGATGCGACATGCACTTTTACAAGTTGTTTGAACTGAAATGTGTGTTGGCAGTGTGTGTACACAACCACCCTATAATGATAAAAATCCACCCAGTGTTTTTTTTAAAATCTGGTTAAATGTTT
>NW_015639821.1:304309-312050 GCF_001515625.1 Sinocyclocheilus rhinocerous
TCACGATGACTAGGCAGCTCGAAAGAGAGGGGCGAGGTCAGCAGAGCTCATTAACATTTAAAGGAAAATGCTACAAATCTGCATGCTCTGAAAAGAGCTGTTTTTGACAGGGTAAAAAAGGTGTTTTTTACACTACCATTGAGACATTTTAACCAAACTATGTTACAGACTTTTCATTAAGACCCTAAAGAATCATATCAACTTGTGGAAAATGGGCATCCTATGACCCCTTTAACAAAAACAATTACTTATGAAACAAAAATGTAACACGGTCAAAAATTCACTCCGAATCTCACATTTCAAAAACATCGCATGAAATGACGTCACGTTCATTAACCAAGCTTATTGAAGCTTCAATTTCATAGTTTTCAGAAAGATATAAATATTAATTTCAACTTATTAAATTCACAATTATTAAATCTGAATCTGTATCAATAAATGAGTAACTTATGGCTCTTACAGTGACCATAAATGAAGATATGTTGGAAATGATCAAAATTATGATTTATAAATAAGGAGAAAGTACTAAAGATTCAATCGTATCAATAATTAATTATTATGATTTTGGTGTGTTATTTTAGTGTCATTAAGATTTTTTAAATAATATTTCAAATGAGATTTTGTTGTTGTATAGCTTTTTTTAAGTAAGTTTTTATTAATTTTTATATCAGTTTTAGTTATTTTAGGACGTCAAGTTAAATGGCAACAAGCTGAAATAAGTAAAAAAAAATTTATATATAAAAAAATATATATATTTATATTTATAAAATATATATATTTATTTCAGTTAACATTTATTTAATTTCTAGTCACAAAAAATGTATTTTATGGTTTTAGTTTTAGGTTTAATTCACTATAATATGACTTTCCTTAGTTGGCATAATTTTTGGATAAATTTTGCTTAAAATTGCTTAAAAACATGATAAATTTGCGTGACGAAATTCATTTGAATATTAAATATTGAAATATACAGAATAAATATACAGTATATTGAGCATGAGTATTTCTTGTATTTTGAATATAAGTTTTTTTTGTTTGTTTTTTTACTGGAAAATAAGGCAAAAGTGCTGTTCAGATCCAGGATTTTATTGCACATTTGAGTGAAGTTTAGATCAGCTTATTTCTGCAGAATGATGGTGTTGATATTTTGCGCGGCGTCTGCTGCAGGTGTGTGTGTGTGTGCGAGAGAGAGAGTGTGTGTGTGTGTGTGTGTGTGTCTGTGTGTGTGAGAGAGAGAGTGTGTGTGTGTGTGTGTGAGAGAGAGTGAGTGTGTGTGTGTGTGTGAGAGAGAGTGTGTGTGTGTGAGTGTGTGAGTGTGTGTGTGAGTGTGTGTGTGTGTGTGTGAGAGAGAGTGAGTGTGTGTGTGTGTGTGAGAGAGAGTGTGTGTGTGTGAGTGTGTGAGTGTGTGTGTGAGTGTGTGTGTGTGTGTGTGAGAGAGAGTGTGTGTGTGTGAGTGTGTGAGTGTGTGTGTGAGTGTGTGTGTGTGTGTGTGTGTGAGAGAGAGTGTGTGTGATATGTCCAGATGTTGCTGATGTGAATGTGGATCTTCTCGCGCATCTGTCCGCTCACCTGCAGCTCTTCTCCTCCGTCACGCCTCGTGTTTTCTCCTTCACCATGTGTTGTCATTCAGTGCTTTGCTTTTGCACACATTCTGTTGTTTCGCTCTTTTCTCCAGAGATTTTGATGTCGCCTTTTGATGTTGTGTTTGAGGTTTTATTGCTGATGAATTATATTTGTGTGTGTATTAATCCACTGATGATAATTAACGAGGCTGTTTTACTGATATATTGAAGGCAAACTCTGATATTTCATAGTGTTTAAACGCATGCAAACAGCAGTGTGAAAAACACTGTTTTTGTATTGTAAAATCGATCACTTATAGTTTTATTGTTTTTATAGTTTTTAATCAATATTTTGGTAACACTTTACAATAAGGTCTCATTTGTTAACATTAGTTAATGCATCAACTAACATTGAACAGTATATTTTTACAGCATTTATTAACCTTTTTAATGTTAGTTCACAGTACATTCATATTAACAGTTACAACTTGATTTTAATAATGTATTAGAAATTTGTTGAGATTAACATGAACTAATATGAATAAATATACGTATATGTATACGTATTGTTCATGTTAACTAATATAGTTAAGCAATGTTAACAAACTTTATTGAAAATTGTAACTAATATTTTGAATTCATTGTAATTTTAGTTACATTTTTAGTCATTTTGTTGTGTTTTGTCATTTTTATTTTTTTAAAGTCTGCATATTTAAAAAATATATATTATTTCAGTTTTAATTTGTTTTTTTTGGACTTAAATTGTAGATTTTATTTTATTTCAGTTAAAGTTTTTTTTAAGTAACAAAGTTACTTTTTAAATGTATCTGTATTTTTTGTTACTTTTTATTTAAGTCTTAGTTTGATTTATTTTAGTACAAAAGTTTTTTTTTTATATTTTATTTTATTTCAAAGTTTACGTTATTGCAAGTAAAAAAAATTGGTTGTTTTTAAATGTCTCTATATTTTCTAAAATTAAACTAGATATGGCAAACATAGCGGAAATAAACTTTTTTATATTTCATATGAAAATAATTATCTATAAATGTCATATATATATATATATATATATCATAAAGACAGCAGGTAGTGTTTAAAAGTGCTGTTCAATCATTTATGAATTATGAATATATTACTAGTAGTGCGTAAACAATAAGTCAATCATATAGATTCTAAAATTACTAGCAACCACATAGCCGCATCCTGGCAGCTGTCCACATCTCCGGTCATATTTTAGTCTGAAAGTGCAGAAATGTAGCTGTATGTTGTGAATGGAAGAGCACAGACTCAGTGAGTGTGATTTTGAGCACAGCATCGCAGGAAACTGAAAATTCTTTAAAAATATTATCATAATAATGAGAATTAGGCAGAGATGTTTAATTGTCATGAAAATACAATAAAGTCCTAAAATGGGCATCATTTTCTTAATGCAAACTGTATTGTTTTTCTTTTGATTTTGGTGTAAAACATGAGCTGCTCTTGACCGGTTTGGTGAGATTCTGCCGTATAGATGTTAAACTGCTGTGTGAATGAGGCGTCTCTCGTTCCCATACACACCCTTCACTCATTCACGGGCGAATCTCATGCAAACGTGTTCCACCCCAAAATCACAAGAAATGATGATTGCATAAAGAAGATGAAGCCTGTTTCAGGACCATTATAATTATTTTGCATTGCGACATTATTTTCATGTTACAAAAATGTTTATATCTCCAATTCTCATTCCTGTAATGCACAAAAAAGTCCCATTCTCATTACTGTAATGTCCAAACATCAGCAAATCAGCATTAATTAAAGGTTGTAAAACAGTAGAGAGCTCACAAAGCATGCACATTGCATGGTCTTAATGGTCTTTAATCAAAATATATTTTCTTATTTTATATTTGATTCTGTGGTGAAATATAATCCAGTCATGTTCTTCTGTAGACTTAAAAATTAGATACCATCATATTTTTTTGCATTACAGTAATGCATTACAGTAATTCTATTTTCATTGTCATGAAAACAGAATTTTAAAAATTGTCCTTAAAATAGTCATAATTTTCTTCAAGCAAAATATGTAAAGTATATTCTTATTTATTAATTTATTTTTAATAAAAAACAACATCTATGTTCTTTAAAAATGAGATCAATCACATCTTAGTGAGAATTTAGGGGAAAATGTGTTTAATTTTCTTGAAAATACAATTGAAAAAAAAGCCCTTTTTTAGTTTTATATTTTTTTGTTTTCATTTTAATTTTACATTTTTAGTAAATTTGTTTATTGATTTTGTCATTTTTATAATTTTTTAAATATGTCTGTATAGTTTTCAAGCTAAACTAAATGAAAATAAGAAATGTTGAGAACTAGCTGAAATATTTACACTAAATATTTTATTAAATATTTTGAGATGCCATTATTATTTTTAATATTTGAATTCATTTTCATTTTAAAGTTTTTTTTTTTAAGAAAAAAAAATTTTTTTATTAATTTTTATTTTAGTTTATTTAATGTTTCATGCAACTGAAAACAAATTAATTGCATTAAATCATAGATTAAGCGATAATCCCCTCAGAGTGACCCGGGGAGTTGCCCATCCTGTTACCCAGAGATCAGTGCAGCGTCCCTGGGGAGGAGCGCTGGGCGAGTCCCTGGATTAGGCCTCAAAATCACCCATTTCCATAATTACACTTTATTAATTGATATATTGGATGATGGTGATTCCAGAGTGTTTAGTGTGTGTGAGAGCATGTTTACATGTTTACTGACGGCCAGCTGTTTGGGATTTTTGTATTTTAAGAAGGGGAAAAAAACTGTATGGTAAAAGAGCCGCTATAGCGAGCATCAGAGCTTATATAATGTGAATTCATTCATTGATCCCTTTAAGCTCACAGTAACATGTCGTAACGCAGTCTACTAAGAAACATGCTTTTAACCCAAAAACCCCTGATTTTTCCTTTTAGCCAGACATATAGATGCATAACTTTTTGCTTTGTGTTAGTCCCACCAAAAAACATGGTTGCTTTTTACTTTATATCACGTGCATTAAATATAATAATGCAAAAAAAAATTTTGTATTAAATATATTATTAATAATATTATTTAAAAATAAAATATACTGTTGTAATATATATATTTTTTATGTTTTCATATTTTTTCCTGTTTGAGAAGTGTGCAAGATAAAAATTAGCGTGTGCCCAATCATAGTATGCTAAAAATCCCCATATATGATATTATACTTTCAGATATATAATTATATAAACATACGTATAATATTGACAGTAAAAACATACTTTTTCAATTATTTTTGCTGTTTGTTTGCCCCACCAGCACTTACAATGCATTGTTGCTTTTAATGGAAAGAAAAGAACTAGTTACTTTTAATTACTTTGCATTAAATAAAATAACACTTGCTCATTATTTTTCATGGATTTTCAAACGATGCATTCATGCATGCTTATTATTGTCCACAAACCCTTGCACAAGAGTTTGTGACTAAACTGAGGCCGAAAGTGCCAAAGTATATGTATTTTCAGTTAATAAATTAAGATGCATGCTAATGTTTACATGCACACACAAATAGTCTAACAAATGAGACTCTAAAACTAGCGTACTTTTTATTTTCATGGTATAGAAAGAATGAATCAGTGATTCATTAGAGCGGATCTTTTCGGTCGTTTTTTCTGTCTGGGTGAAGCGGTGCCTGTGTGTTTCGTAATGCATCGGTTCTTTCGTAACACGGACATCTGTATTTTCCCTCAGGAATATTACAGTTGCACAACTCTAGCGGGTGAAATGAAGAATGTTTCTTCAGAAAAGCAAAGTGTGTTGAATCAGAGTGATGTATTTCTAGGGAAAAGAGAGGAAAGGCTCGAAGCACAATGCAGACGCTCCGAAAAGATCGTCTAAAGCGAGGAGCGTCACGCTGGAGGACGAGGACTGGAAGAAGGCGGCGCTAGTCAACGGATCCAATCTGACGCGCTCTGGAAGCGTTAAAGATCTCATATACAGGTTTGACGGGCCGCTGCCGAGCCTCGGCTCGCTGAAGATCAAAAGGCAAGACGTGAGCGCACGGGATTCTGGGAAAATGAGACATGAAAGCAGAGAGAGAGAGAAGAGCCAGAACCCAGTCTCTGGTGAACCGTCAGAACCGAAAACACAAGAAGCCTCTGAGCAGGAACGTCACGAAGCAGAGAAGAAGAGGGATGACGAGCAAAAGGCCCAGCGCAGTAAAGACAAGCCAGACGCTTCTGATCCCGGTCCGGTAAGTGGCCGAGGGCTCTCGTTTCGGACCCGTCTCGTCCCGTCGACCGCGCTGCTTCACTGTGAATCTCCTGACACGCATGAATCAGCCAATCACAGCCCTTTGATTTCTCACATGCTTGATCAGTCAGCCGACACTAACCAATCCAGCTGACTCCAGTCTGACAGTGTTTTGTCTGTGCATTAGCTGTGTTTACATTTATGCATCTTACAGTGCATTCATGTGTGTTCCCTGGGAATCGAGCCCACGACCTTTTGCGCTGCTAATGTAATGCTCTACCACTGAGCCACAGGAACATTGTGTTGCTGTGTTGTATTAGTATCATCGGGATACTAGTTTATATAGTTTACAGTAATATTTTGAATGGCTTTATGTTTTGCTTTTTTTTTTTATATTTACATTTAGTTCAAGTTTTAAGAATTTTGTTGTGCTTCTGTCATTATTATTATTATTTGCATAGTTTTTATTAATTTTGAAATCGGTTTTTGTTATTTTAGTGTATCAAGTTAAGCTAGATGTAAATGAGATGTTGCCTTGACAAATAACTATTTTTTATTTCGTTTTATTAATTTATTGTACTATTTTACTAAGGTTAACATCTATTTATATATAGTTTTCATATTTTTTTATCTGTTTTTGTATTTTGTTTCATTTTTATTTAATGTTTATTTATATTTTTCATTTTAAATTTAAAGTTTTAGTCATTTTGTTGTGTATTTTTTTCATCATCATCATTATTATTATTATTATTATTATAAATATATCTATATATTTTTTAATTAAGTTTTATGTTGTTTAGTTGTTTTAGTGGATCAAGTTAAACTAAATGAAAATGAGAAATATTGCCTTGGAAAATAAGTTTTTTGCATTTTATTATATTAAGTTTAGCATTCATTGATTCATTTATATTCATTTTTATTTTTATTTCAGAAGGGAGAGTGTACATTAAGAAAAAAAATGTAAAAATTTATTAAAAACAAATGAGAAAAATTTATTAATTAATTAATAAAAATTAATACAGGTAAAAAGCAAATACAGCTCAGTAAACTACAATTAAGTAGCACATACTGTATATAATACACTGAATTAATAAAATTATAAATATTGTTATAGGTGATAAAAAACAAGTAATGGCGATGATTTGACCTTGTGCATGATTTGTGTGCTTTAGATGTGCATGTGTGTCTCTGAGTGTTTGTAACACAACATGCATCTGATCTGCTGTAATAATCGGCGTTTGTGTTTTGATTTATGATTCAAACAGCAGCTCTGTCCGCACTCATTTATGACACTGAGCTTGATTTTCGATGTTTGCTTTTCTTACCCAGCATTCCAATCTAAATGGCGAGAAGCAGCACAGCAGTCCTCAGTCCGAGGACGAGCCCACGACCCCGAAAGTCCGTCCCAACCCCAAGTACCAGCTCTACCTGGGCTCCAACGGCACCAGCGGCTCCAACGGGGCCAACGGGACCCTGCTGAGGGTCAGTCCTGTGATCCGGGGGTCCATGGAGTCGCTGTCGTCCCGGGACGGGGACAGCATGTCCGACAGAGTGAGTGTGTGGCTGCTTATAGAAACCAGGATTAGTAGGCTATAGCTAACTAGAATTAATATTAGGGCTGTCAAAATAACTGAAAAACTTCGAATTGTGTACTTAAATATTAGCAAAATTCAAATTATATTAGAATTTGAAATGCATAATTTCAGTTAGGGTGAAGAAAAGCTTTTGGCTTCTCTCCTGAGGCCACAAGAGGGCGCATCGAGCAAAATATTACCATTCAAAGCATACGAGAACATGACTATCTGTGAAAAAAGTGCATAATGTTTAAAATAATGTTTATAAACCAATTATAATTAAGTTGCTTAAACAACTATAAACAAAACAGCATCATGTATGCATGCATAGTTTAATACAAAGGGCGGAAAGCCAATCACAC
>NW_015639821.1:312097-316846 GCF_001515625.1 Sinocyclocheilus rhinocerous
AAAATTAATTAATTTTATATATATATAAATTATAAATATTATATATATATATAGAATTTCTAATAATAATACAATAAATAAATTATAAAATAAAATGTATTTATTTATTAAACAGTAAATAGATGTTTATTCAACAGGCACTTTAATGTCCCAGAGGAGAATTTATATTAAAACTATCTTATGTGAACTCATGTTTTCTCTCCTGAAGGCGACTCCAAGTCAACTCATGCAGCGAAACAACCAGCCGAACAAACTGGATTTCATCCAGGAACTGACCAAACAGCTGGAGGACTGTCGCAGGGTCAGTATGAACACACACGAGCTGTGCGTCAATTAACTTCTCGACTAGAAATTGTTGGGAAAGATGTTTTGCTGACCTCAGTCCAGTTTTTGTGTAAAGACGCATGAGCGTTTATCAAATCAAGTAATGAGTAGAAATGCAGGTTAGCTTTAATATGTCTATTTATGTGCTGCAGAGGAACCAGTTTCTGGAAGCGGAGAGCATCGAGATGGAGAAGGAGAGGAACCAGATCCGCTTCGAGATGCGAGGTCTGCTGGTGAACAATGAAGATCTGCTGCGGACGAACACGCAGATGCAGGGCGAGACGAACCGGCTGCGGGAGAAGATCGTGGAGTTAGAGAGCAACAACAACGTCATGCAGGAGCGCTTCAGACAGATGGAGGTACAAACACCTCATACAACACCCTAAACCAGTGGTTCTCAACCCGCGGCCCGTCACGAATTCAAATGCGGCCCACCATGCTGAACACAATTTAAAAAATTACTTTCAGTTTTACAATTCATTTTAGTGTTTACATTAATTTTAAAATGTACTAAACAAATATAAGCTATAATGTTTTTGTTATGTAAAATAATTTTGTTTTTCATATATTATTTTCAGACATGAGCAGACCTGTATTCACGTAATTAACGTTACGCATTTAGCGAACACTTACAAGCGCGCACTTTGGCAGAATTCAATTCAAATAGTTAGCAGCAGCATCAGAATGGACACATTTGTTATTAAGGGAGAAAAACGAAATGTGGAAAATGCCAGCGAAGGAACCACTTGAAGATGTTCAGGCTAGAGCCCTGCACGGGCCTCAAATATATAACGTTCAGGCCCTTGCCCGGCCCTTGTCCGTCAGCTTATCAGAATTACAGACCTGAGCCCGTCTTTTTTTTCCCCCCTTCTCACAAAACAGCTAATACTACTGTTTCAGCTACATTGAAATAGTTCAGTTTTGTATGTAATGGCAAAGTGATTATATTTCGTTTCGTTTTTTTATTAAGTTAATTTAGAAAAACGTTTGGAGCATTTTTTGGTCGTTAAATATAAGTTTTTGTTTTTTAAAGTAAAGACCAAGCGGCCAGCGGCAGACAGTGAGCTGATCATAGCCTATGTTTGATCAATTTAGCCTTCTCAAATCATCACGACTTGCCTAAAATAAAATCTATAGATATAAAACAGTTCAAGCATATAACAATGTTTGGTTGAGAACCACTGCCCTAAACACACGCCGTCAGCAGAGCCGTGATCCTCATCATCAACACGCCTGTGTGTGTCTGTGTGTGTGTCTCTGTGTCTGTGTGTGTGTCTGTGTGTGTGTCTGTGTCTGTGTGTGTGTGTGTGTGTGTGTGTGTCTGCAGAAAGAGCTGAAGGAGGCGCGGGAGGTGATGGTCGAGGCAAACACTCAGGAACACGCCTTCAACTTCCTGCAGCAGACGCTCAAGAACAAAATACAGGACACTGAGGTGCAGCATCACAAATAAACAGGCTGCTTGACACTTCCAAAGACCAAAATTGCCATTTCTTTTATTATTTTGTATTATTTTGTTCATTTTATTTTATTTATTTTGTTTATTATTTTATTATTATATTATATTATTATTTTTATTATTACTTATTTATTTTATAATTAGAATATTTTATATTTATTATTTTATTTTCTACATTTACATTTTTAATGTCCTTTAATAAGCAAAATGTAAAATTTGAAAAATATATCAGTAATCAATCATTCAGTCATTTAATAAAATGTAAAATTATGAAACAAATGGCCATTTGTTTTTTAGATTTATGATTATTATTATTATTATTTTATGCAAAATGCTAAATTAGGGCCAATAATATCATGAAAACAAATGAGAATTTGATTTATTATTTATTTTATATTATTATTATTGATGTATTATTTTTATTCTTTTTTCTTGCACTTCAGTAATTCACAGCACATTTTGTCATGCAAATAACCCCATAAAACGCTACATGCTTTTCAGAAACTCAGCATTTAATAAGCAAAAATGTAAAATTAGGGCTAATAATAATATCATTTAAACAAGCAACATTTTACATCAGGAAACTGGTTATTGACAGCTGCTCATCTGGGCTTTATTCACTTTGTGAAAGTAAATGTACATGACTGTTGTTGGTTTTCTCAAACTGCAGTCGGTCTGATCTTCTGTGTGCTTTCTTCAGGAAGCTCTGGAGAAACAAGCTCAACACGCTCAGACTGTGTCAGAAAAACTGTGGCTCACCGAGAGAAACCTGGAGGAGCTGGAGCTGGAGAAAGAAACTAAAGCAAAGAAAACTCTAGAACTCAGTAACACTGTTTTCAGACTGGAGACAGAGGTACAAACACACACACACTCAGACACACACTCATACAACACACAACACACACACACACAACACACCACACACTCATACAACACACACACAACACACACACACACACACAGTGGAGGAGCTGGAGGAGAGCGTGCTGGAGAAAGACCAGGAGCTGCTGCGCCTCACACAGATCGTCAGCAGACTGCAGGGAGAGGTCCGATTAATACACATTCATATATGCAGGAAATTAATTCATCATCAAAGACACATTAAATTGATCAAAAGTGACAGTAGAGACATTTATAATGTTACAAAAGATTTCTTTCAAATAAATGCAGTTCTTTTGAACTTTCTATTCATCTGAATCCTGAAAAATAAAATGCATCACCGTCTCCACAAAAATATTGTGCAGCTCAACTGTTTTCAACATTGATAATAATCAGAAATGTTTCTCGAGCAGCAAATCAGCATATTAGAATGATTTCTGAAGATCATGTGACACTGAAGACTGGAGTAATGATGCTGAAAATACAGCTGCGCATCATAGAAATAAATTACAGTTTAACAGAGATTCACATAGAAAACAGCTGTTTTAATAGTAAAAATATTTCACATTTAGTTAAAATTTACTAAAATAGCTAAAACTAAGTAAACTAAAACTTAATAAAAATATAATAAAATAATAATCTAAAATAAAAACTATATAGACATATAAAAAACTAATAAAAATTACAAAACCAAACTAAACTAATTATAATTATAACGTCATGTATTTTATAATTATATTTTTTATAATTATAAAATACATTTTTAAATATTTTAAATGACCAAAATTACAAGAATTACAAACTTTAATGACATTACTAGTACATTTTTGAACAGCATTTACCATTTTATGAGGTTTATTGGCATGACAGAAGGTGCAGTGCATTCCTGAAGCACAAGAACAACGAATGAAAATAATACATAAATAATAAAATAATAATAAACATAAAATAATGTAATAGAAAAATGAATAAAAAATGACAAAACCCCCAAAAAATAAAATTACTAAAAAAGTTTCAAATGTACAAAAGAAAAACTGTAATCTTCACAATGTGGAATGTGTTTCTTCAAACAGCTCAAGCTGGCTCAGGTACGGCGCTGACGTCACACACACCTCCGCAGACACACACGAGCACCGCTGACAGAAGCGCACGCATCTGTGTGTGTTTCAGGAGAAGATCATCGATCTGGAGGGAGATCTGGAGGAGCTGCAGGAGAACGAGCAGCGATGGGCATCCAAACACAAGAGAGCTGTGGATCAGGTCAGAAACCACCAAAAACCGCTCTAGACCGCTGGAACACGGTTCATGTTTAGTCTGAGGCTGACAGCAGGATCTGCGATTAAAAAAAAAACCTGGACAAAATTGCAGAATCCAGTCAGGAAAATGTAAAAGTTTACAATACAATGTGTCAAAAATAAAAGCTCAGTTTAACTATTATTAATATTACTTCTCAATGTAATAATAATAATAATAATAAATTATTTTTTAATTATCACATAATTTTTCTTCCATGTTTCCATTTCAACAGTAAACCTCTATCGTAAGTTAATTTTTTCATTTGATTACATTTTAAAAGATTATGTTTTATGCCATTACTATTACTATTATTTCATACTACCATTTTTTATAAATATTTATTAATTCATGAATCCAGAAAAACAGACAACACCAAAACATAAAAAAAATAAATAAAAAAAAAGACAATTTTTGTATTAATATTCTTGTTTACTATTATTGTAAATATTTAAATAAATTATTACATTACGTTTTATTAATTTAATTGGTTAGGCTTTTTTCAGTTTTTTGATGATTAAAAATAAAAAAAACATTAAAATGAAGACTACAAAAATTAAAACGGAAAACAGAGAA
Organism: Sinocyclocheilus rhinocerous; assembly: GCF_001515625.1. Classification (NCBI taxonomy): domain Eukaryota; kingdom Metazoa; phylum Chordata; class Actinopteri; order Cypriniformes; family Cyprinidae; genus Sinocyclocheilus; species Sinocyclocheilus rhinocerous. Next base: position 316,626 of record NW_015639821.1, read on the forward strand.
TTTGGGAAAAAAATAAAATGATTTTATAAGGCCCAAAAAATTACATTTTTGTTCAACTTTTAATAAATAGTTGTTAAATTGTGTAAGTTTCAATTCATTCGATTTTTTTTTCAATCGATTATTGAAAAGTTAATTTAACCATCAAAACATAATCAAAAAAAAAAAATTCAAACGAAAAAAAAAAAAAAAGCTGAATCCACAAAAATTAAAACGGAAAAAAA
>NW_015639821.1:317013-331364 GCF_001515625.1 Sinocyclocheilus rhinocerous
CACACACACACACACACACACACCAGCAGAGGGAGACACACACAAATCATATCATATCACACATCATATGCACAGAGAATGAAAAGCTGAACAATAATTAGGAACCTCATTTACTCTCATTCAGTTAGTGCACATAGAAACAGCTCATTCTGAAATATAGCTCATTTAAAGCTGGAAATTAATTTAAATTAATATTTTCAATCCCATATTTCAGACTTTTATAATTTTTCTATATTTTTTAGCAGTGTTTACCGAGGCAAGTGCTGTTCTCATAGTTAGCATTGATGATTTGAACAAACTCCCAGAACTTAGTATTGAACTTCAGTGAAACTATGGAAGCTTGTTTCCACCTCAGAATAAAACTATTAAAGTTAATTGTGACTTTTTAGCTCATAATTCTGACTTTTTTGAGGTTTTAATATATATTTGCACAAATGTTTTTTATAAAATAAATTACATTTCTTAAATTATATATACCTATATATTAATATAAATATTACACAAACACACATATTTACAATTACGATAAATGCATTAATAAATAAATATGTATTTATTCAGTGCAATTTATATTAATGTATATTACTATGGTATCTATACTGACTCACATATTTATTATAATTACAATAAAATACATATTCATTATTACTTATTTAATACATGTAGTTTATATAAATATAAATTATATATATATATATTAATAAATTAATATGGTTCTTTAACACAAATATTTATTTATAATTCTTCTAAAATACATATATAAATACATATTTATTATTAAAAAAGTGGCACAATGACCTTTTTGTGTTTTATTCTGTGGTGTAAGAAAAAAAAGTGAGAGATAAACTCAGAATTCAATTTATTTCTTGCAGTTCTCTGTTTATATAGTTAATATTTTCTGGCATGAAAATACAAAAATAGAAGAAATACAAGAATCAAAGTCCAATTTGACAGAAAAAATGTCTCTGTTATCTTTTTAAATTTTTTTGTTCCATGATGGAAATGTGTGTATGTACAGCATCTGAAGTTGATGCGTGTGTGTGTGTGTGTGTGTTTAGATGACTCAGCGCATCCGTTCGCTGAAGCGGCAGCTGAACGAGGCCGAGGAAGAGGCGAGTCGACGGGACGTCCAGCACCGACACACACACAGAGAACTGATGGAGGAGAGAGAAACAAACAGCCGCCTGCAGAGACAACTGCTGGACCAACAGCTGCACAACAAGTGCGTCTCACATACATGCACACACGCACACACACTCACTCACTCACTCACTCACTCACACACACACTTCTGTTGACACACATTACTGTTTTCAAGAACAAATACCACATATATATATATATATATATTACATATTATGTTTACATTTATTTTTTTATTTAATAAGTGTAAATTAAAATATGGTGTCTATATTGACATATTCATTTTAAATTATAATAAAAACATATATACATAATTTTGTATTTATTATGTAATAAATGCAATTTATATTAATATAAATTAGACATTTACTCTTTTTAAATAATGAATAAATGTTTATGTATAAATGTATTTTATTCAAATTATAAATACATATTTGTTAATAAACCACAGTATTTGATTTATATTAATATAAATGTAAAATGCATTTATTAAGTAATTATTTGTGATATTATATACAATATATTAATATGAATTACATTTTTTAAATAATAAATATTTATGTATAAATGTGTTTTATTATAATTGTAAATACATGTTAATACAGCATATTATTATATATTAATATAATGTATTTATTTAATAATAAGCAATTATTTGTGTGAATGTGTATTTTATTATAAGTATAAAAAAATATTTGTGTTAATATATACCCCATGTTAATATATTAACATAAATTACATTAATAAATTTTAATGTATAAATGTATTTTATTGTAATTATAAAGACATATTTGTGTTAATATATACCGCATATTGATATATTAACATAAATGATGTTTAATTAATAGATATTTATGTATAAATGTATTGCATTTTTGTGTTAATACACCATATTATTTTACATTAATATAAATTTAATTTATTTAATAATAATCAATTATGCAAATATGTATTTTATTATAATTATAAAAAATATTGTTTATTAAAAAAATAAACAATCATTTATATATATAGCTGCAGATTTAGCTCCAGGGTGTTTGATATGGAGTTCAAAGATTAACGTGGAACTACCAAATGGTAATAAAATATTATAAATCAAGATTTATTTTGTGTGTATGTCTACTTGATTCATAACTTTAATAACTGTCTAATAATTAACTGTCAATTAATAAAATTAATAATAAAATATTTTTAAAAAAGTAATTAAAACCGCCAGCGGTCAAAATTTAATTTTGAGTTTATGTCTCACAATTTTGACTTTGTTCCTGTAATTTAGAATTGCAAGAAAAAATTTAGGGAAAATGCAAAACATCTTAATGGTTGTTTTCATTTCTATATTTACGGACACTGATGGTTAAATTACACTGAGAAATTACAAACATTTGAGCCAGTTTTGATCCATATGACCCAGTTTTTTTATTTTTTCTTTCTGGCCAAAGTATGTTTTAAAAATGTGTTATAAACATTAAGCTCAATGAAATATATTTTAAAATGTATTCCAGGAGCAAGAAAATAAAATTCTCTTACAGACTTTTTTTTTTGTATATTTACATAAAAAATTTAAAAAAATAAATAAAATTATTTAAAAAATTTAAATTATTATTTTTATTAGTGTTTTCTTATGAAATTTAGGGTTTTGCTTTTATTTAAAATTTTTTCTCAAAAATATACAAAAAATATTGTGGCGGAAAATATATTTACATATATTTACAAAACTATTTATCAAAATACATTTTTGGCCTTTTTCGTATATTTTAAAATATACATTTTGAAATATATAAACAAAAACATTCTAACCAAAATATATTTTTAAAATATGCTAAATATGTGTTATAAACGGTGAAGCTCAATTAAATATATTTATGAAATTAAAAATACATTTAGTTTCAACCTTCATATACCAAAATATATTTCAGGAGCAAGAAAATATATTTCCAATCTCAGACTTTTTTTTTATGTATTTACATAAACATGCTTTAAAATATAAGTAAAAATATTTTTGGACATTTTTTTATTTTTAGTTATTTTAAAATACAAGCATCATTCACAAATGGACCATTAAAACTCCAGAGCATTTTTTCCTCTTTATTCTTTAGTAACATGTTACACGCATAACAAAAAATAAACGCTCTCAAAGGAAACCGAGTTGTTATTTTTTTTAACCAGTTGTGTTATTTGGTGTTTTATTATATACTGGTGATGCAGTAAAAGAGCTTACAGGAGTTAAGAAAGACTCGGGCAGCGTTTCTTCGGTCAGTAGATCGTTACAGGCACGAGGAGAGAAAATCCTTCAATCAATGTAAACTTCAAGAGAACAACATCACTGGTCATCATTGTATTACAGTAATGAGATTTTTAATGAGAAAAAAAAATCTAAAGTAAAACATTTACATATAGTAATGAGAATTTAGTGTTAAAATGTAATTTTTTAATTGTCATGAAAATTGTCAATGCAAAACATCTTAACGGTTTCGAATTTAGGGTGAAATATGACCTGAACATGTTTTCATGATATTTAAAATACATGTCGCATTTCACTCCAAAGTCATGACAAAAATAAGACATTATATTTCGCATTCAGAAAATAAAACCTATTATTTTTATATAGGACCGAGATGTTTTTGCAATCCAACAATTTCACAATTAAAAAAATAAAAAAATCTAAATTCTCATTACTGCAACTTTAAAAAAATGTAATTAATTAAATAAAATACTGCATCACAGTAATGAAAGACATTGAGAATCATGAGAAATAAATAAAAAAAGTAATAAAAAAAAAACATTCATATACTTGCTGTAATGAGAGTCTGGTGTCAATTTTTTTTTTCTTTTAACCCGTCATGAAAATAAAGTCACAATGCAAAAAATCCTAATGGTTTTGAATTTAGGGTGAAATATGATCTGGGTGTGTTTTCAGGACATTAGCCTAAAAACCATGACATTAGAAGGAGATCTGCATTAATCTGCCCGATTATTAAATGTTTCCCAGTTTATTCACTCCATTCTTATACACAGATGCTTTAAAAATACATGGATTTCTTTCAAGTGTCCAGAAGTCAGAAGCGTGTGCTGGAGCCGCTCACAAACACACCGCAGTTATTCAACCATGAATCTGCACTTCTGAGGGCTGATGAGAACACAAGCTAGCAGGACGAGAAGATTCAGACGGGAATATGAAGCATTCTTCAGCGGAGTTTCTCCAGAGCTCTGCATGGAGTGTGTGACCGCATGCAGCGACACGCATGAACACGCAAGCATCCGCAGCCTCACGACACCAGAGACACATTCACAAGCTCAAGTCAGTCATGCACAGACTCCAGAGCCGTCAAACCATGAGCATACTCTACCAGACCAACCTCTCTCCTGCTCAGCAGGGCTGCGTTTATTTCATCAAAAATACAGTCAAAAATGTGAAATATTTTTACTATTTAAAACAGCTGTTTTCTATGTGAATCTCTGCTTATTAATTTAAAATTTGTAGTCTATATATATTTACAAAAAGTAACATCAAGTGAAACTGCAACATTTAAATGAGTAATATATAACAAACATTATTGAAATAAACTCTTACTATACCCAATAATTACTATTTCTATTTTACTAATAATATTTATGCACTAAAAACGAAAGGAAAAAAAATTGGCAGACGCTTTTATACAATGAAACTTGAAAAGAAAGTTTAAAAAACGGCATTTATTTGAAATAGAAATCTTTACTGTCACTTTTGATCAATTTAATGCATCCTTGTTCAATAAACATGCCCCCCTCCCCTTTTTTTTTTAAATCTTATTTTATTGTACTTACCCCAATCAACTGTGTTCAACATTGATAATAATCAGAAATGTTTCTTGAGCAGCAAATCAGCATATTAGAATGATTTCTGAAGATCATGTGACACTGAAGATTGGAGTAATGATGCTGAAAATACAGCTGCGCATCACAGAAATACATTACAGTTTAACAGAGATTCACATAGAAAACAGCTGTTTGAAATAGTAAAAATATTTCACAATTTTACTATATTTTTGATCAAATAAACACAGCCCTGCTGAGCAGAAGAGACGTCTTTCAGAAACATTAAAAAGTCATAATTATTCCAGACTTCTGACTGGTAGTGTATGAATGTCGCTCAGCTCTCGGTGAGCCAGATATTTCTGTTTTTGTTTATGTACATCTATTTAGATGATGAGTGTTTAAGAATCAAGTCCGATCGAGATTATGGCCACATCAGGGTTTTAGTGTGAGTTTCTGACCTAAGATCGAATATTTCAGACACATTTGCAGACGGTAATAATCTGGGCTAAATTTGGACGGGGTTATTAAAGATCACGAGGCCGTACGACAGCTCTCACAAACTCTCTGAGGGAAAACACAATGTCCACACATATCAGTAATACAGTAGGTCTGCTTTAACACGCACACTTCTTCTGGTTTCCCGCCGCGGCGTCCAGTTTGCTGGAGCCATCCGTGTCGTGCTCCGCCGCCGGTTTATCCACACACTGCTCCATCCGCTTCATCACCAGATCCAGCAGCGTCACCACGGCTTTATCCACCTCCGCGCCGGTCGCCGCACTCGTCTCGAAGTAGGGAATTCTGGGAAGAGGAGACAAACACAAACATCAGAAGAAGAACCTGAGACACACATGGATATATGAGAATTATTACATTTGAGCAAAAATGGAAACTTGGGTTGTTATATGGTATAAAAATGAACAGTAAGATTTTTCATGTTTTTTAAAGAAGTCTCTTCTGCTCATCAAGCCTGCATTTATTTGATCAGAAATACAGCAAAAGCAGTAAAATTGTGAAATATTTTTACTATTTCAAACAGCTGTTTTCTATGTGAATCTCTGTTAAACTGTAATGTATTTCTGTGATGCGCATAATAATAATAATAATAATCAGAAATGTTTCTTGAGCAGCAAATCAGCATATTAGAATGATTTCTGAAGATCATGTGACACTGAAGACTGGAGTAATGATGCTGGAAATACAGCTTTGATCACAGAAATAAATTATATTTTAACAGATATTCACAAAGAAAACAGCTATTTTAAATAGTAAAAATATTTCACAATTTTACTGCTTTACTGTATTTTTGATCAAATAAATGCAGGCTTGGTGAGCAGAAGAGAAGTCTTTAAAAACATAAAAAATTTTACTGTTCAAAAACTGGTAGTGTATATAAAATTTCTAGAAAACAAATTACTATGTTTATAAATTTATGTTCAATATATTTTAATAATTATATATATATTTGTAAAAAGTAAATCTATTATAAATTAAAAAATAAAAAATAAACATCAATGACTGAAGAGTGAAGTTGACGCACGGACTCACCCGTATTTGTCCGCTAGATCTTTCGCTTGTTTCTCCTGAACTTCTCTCTGATCGTTCAGATCGGCTTTATTACCCACGAGAACAATATCTGGATTCTCACAATACGCGTTGCACACACACACACACACAGAAGTGTTTCACAGTTTCAGTGTAAACAGCAGAGTGTCAGAATCAACAGCAGAGCTACAGAGCTGAAATCGTCATCAAAACAGCAGTTCAGACTGAATCTACTGCAGAAATGTGTGTAAGGAAGAAAAGGAGAGGAGGAGGAAGAGGAAAAAGAACAGGAAAGGAAAACCAAAAATAGGCAGAATAAGATAAAGAAGAGGAAAAGGAAGAGGAAGAAGAAGAAAGAGGAATTCTCGCCAGCAAGCACTGTAACTAACAGACCCGCACACAGTGCCTGTTAATCTGGTTAGTGCCGGTTAGTGCCGGTTAGTTAGTGGTGCATCTGCAGTCACTCACTCATCCAGTTCCTGACGTTGAGGAAGCTTTGCTGGCTCGTCAGATCGAACATGAGCAAGAAACCCATCGCATCCCTGAAGAAGGCCGTGGTCAAACTCCTGAACCTGCGGAGAGCAGACCTAGACTTCAACTGCCTGCAATCACTGAATTCAGTGCATTAACATCTGATCTCCAAATCATGAGGTCAGAGTCAGGCCAGCAGTAAAACACTGATCCACATCTCTGTGTGTTGTCTCTGCTGTGATGAAGGAAACGCAGCTAAAGTGAGCGAATCAAAGAGAACCCAATCAGTCCTCCAGATCAGGAGCAGGAAAAAAAGGTCGAGAAAAACAGTTTAAATTAATAATAAAAATATGCAAATAAATAAAATTATATTAAAGCACAAAAAGTATTAGATTAAGATCAATTCTATTAAAATAAAATAATTTAAATTAAAATAAATAATAAATAAATGCATAAATAATACATCTAACAGTACAGTAAAACAGTAAGTTCAACAGTAACAGTAAGTAGAAACTCATTGTTTTACATAATAATAATGAAAAAATAAAAAACATTAAATAATAATAATATTAATATAAAAAATAAGATAATAAGTAAACGATAAAAATAGATTCAATTAAATATTACGTAAAAAAATAATGCATAACAGTACATTAGTCATGTAACTTAATAGAAACAACATTTTAAATGAATAATAATAATAATAACATTAAATAAATAATAAAAATTACATTCAAATAAAATAAATAATAAAATATTAGATTAAATAAATAAATAATACATCTAACAGTACAGTACTATAGTACTCCTACAATATTGCTAAGTAGGAATAATAATAATTAGAGACTAAATATGTTCTAAACAATACTTTAAATTGTTACGCAACATAGTATAAAAGAGAATTAATATTCAATTTTTTCAATTAAACCGGACTCCAATTTAACTCCTGAATTGAGCCGAATAATGAAACTAACTCTACAACATCAACACTGTTATTGAACTGAATTGATCTGAATGACACTGTAGTCTTCTGTGGAGCTGCTTCACAGCTAAAACTGAAATTGTATCACGATTAGAGTTGGGTACCGAAACCCGGTACCAATATGGCACCGGTACCTATGTAACCGGTATGTACTAGAACCGAATCCGAACGCAGATTTCGGTGCCATGCCTGAGCGATCAATTGAAATATTTGTCCTCTGGTTCTCCGAAACGGACGTAAGAAGCATCATCACCGGCACCGCACGTGAAAAATAATTTCCCGACTGAGAAAATGCACGTGAACTCAAGTCGGAAAGCTCTAATAATACAAATCCAACACATCTTTGTAGTAACGAGAGTAGAGAACATTATATCCTTTTTACTCCACAACACCAGTCAAATGCTTCCTTTTGTGATCTGATGTGGCTTCTTGTCACAGAATGAGGCAGAAAATATGTTCCATAGGCTACTTTAAAAAGAATACATCGATTAGCAATGGATTATAAATATACTTAATTGTTATGAAAATACCAGAGATGGCTTGAATAACACAGATAAACTATATTGTCGCAGTCGAGTGTTTATTGTCTTTGTTTTATCGTTCAAAACGTTTATATGTTCTGTTTACTCAGTTACAGCTATAATAGCCATGCCTTTGTCTATATAAGGGATTTCCTGGAGGATCACGAGTTCTGCTACTTCTGTGACTGGATATGAGGATTTTCTGTGCGAGGGCGCCCTCTGGCGTCCAGTATGAATGAAACAGACAGCATGTGTTTATGGCCAATCCATCATTTTTTGTGGAATTTGTTTTTTTTTGTTTTTTTTTAATAAGTATCAGGCACCGGAACCATTTTAAAAGTATCGATTTGGCACCGGTATCGAAAAAAAACAAAACAATACCCAACCCTAATCACGATTGATGAATTAAACAACAATTAACCATTATGTTCCTGTTCATTACTGTGAAGCTGCTTTAAAACGATCTTTGAAACAGGCTGCTTTGAGACGCTTCCACTGACTGTGTGGATGTGATCAGGAATAAGAAGAGAAGAGCGCACCTCTCCTGTCCCGCCGTGTCCCAGAGCTGCAGGTGAACCTTAAACGTCTTTCCTGTCGTTCCATTGGGGCTGTTTGTCGTATAAACCTGGAGAACAACAGAGATCAGCAGAGATCAGCACCAAACCTGCCTGAGAAATCCATAGAGTCTCTGTTTTCATGCCGATGAAACGGTTTCAAAAGTAGCGCCCTCGCGAGTAGTGATGGGTTGTTCTTCTATTTCGAACGAATCTTTAAAATGACTCTGAACGATGAGTTGTCTCAGCGAGGGATTCGTTCATTTCGTGTCGTGTTGCGCAACATCCAATAGGTTCTGTACAGGAAAGAGAAATGATTAGTCTTCGAGTCGTTCGTTGTTTTGAGGTGTTAACGCCGGAGTTTAGTTCAGTGCTCGCGCTCGATGAATTCTGCTCTCTCGCGAATCCTCCCATCATAAACAACAAAGATGTAAGTGAGAGATTCATTTAACGGTGTAGGAGCTTCAGTAATTATTAGGGATGCACCGATACCACTTTTTCCAGTACTCGCCCGATACCGATACTTTTATTTTTGGTACTTTCCGATACCGAGGTACCGATACCGATATTTTTATTGCATTTGTAAATGTTTTAAATATTGGGTACAGAAACCAAAAGGCTATGTATAATGTTAGTTGGTTAACTTCATTTATCAAATAGATACAGTCAAACCAAAATTTATTCAGACACCTATACAGACACAGTATCGGTATCGGTGCATCCCTAGTAATTATAATGGGAGTCGTTTGAGAGTGCTTAAACTCACGCTAGACTATAGTCAGTGACCGAGGAATTGAAACGAAGTAATGAAATAATTTGTAACTTGAAATGTTTTTATTAAACCGTGATCACTTTAAATATAAATTGTTAAAGTATTTTATGACAGACGTGTTTCTGATGTGTGTAGTTAATAGATTACACCCTCCAAACAAGAACACAGAGACCAAACTGTGCTGGATGAAGCGGACAATCAGCTACAAACGACTGAAACAAAAGACTACATTTTGAAAGCTAACTTTGGCTCGAGGTCTAAAGACTGAAAACACGGCAGACAAACTTCTCAAACATGATCCAGACACTCGGAGACTGCTTTACTTCTGCTCGCTTTAGCTCAGATGGATGCTGCTATTGATCTGCCTGAGCCGCAGTGCATGCTGGGATAGATGCTTTCATCTCACTGTCTCCCTGCCCACTTCATCTATGACATTTTACGAGTCTCTGAAAGATACTGCAGGCAGAAAAAGAGCATAAAATACCTGCATAAAGCAGGATTTTGTGTCTGGCACTTAATAATCGTGTGCTTACAGAGGGAAAAAAAATTATATTTAAATGAATGAATGAATAAATAAATAAATATAACAGTACAGTACTAAAGTAGGAAAAATAAAGATACTTCATTGATAGAAACTAAACAATTTAAATAAATAAATAAAGATACAGACAGAAAAAGGTCATAAAACACATTAAATAAATCAGGATTTTGTGTCTGCCACAAATCATATGCTTATGGGGGGAAAATACAATAAAACAATACAAAATAGATTACATTTAAATAAATAAATAAGTAAATGTAGAAAAAAGATCATGTTAATTAATAGATACTAAATATTTTAAATGCTAATGATGATGATGATAATAATAATAATAATAATAATATAAATAATCTGAAAGACAGAGAGAAAAAGGTCATAAAACACCTGAAATAAATCAGGATTTTGTGTCCGGCACTAAATAATGATATGTTTATGGGAGAAAAATACAATAAAACAATAAAAAATTGATTTATATTAAATAAATAAATGTAGGAAAAAAAAGTTAACTAATAGAAACTAAATATTTTAAATGATGATGATGATGATGATGATGATGAATCCGAAAGACTAAATATACTGAAAGAATAAAAATTTCAATAAAACAATACAAATTAGATCAAAATAAATAATGAATAAATAATACATATAGCAGTACTGTACTAACGCAAGTAGAAAAATATCATGTAATTAAATATTTTAAATAATAATAAGAATTACAATAATAATAATAAATTAAAGCTGCAAGCAGCGATGAAAGGGCCCTCGCACCCGGGCTCACCGCCACCCGGTGGCTTTTGGAAAAGAGCAAAGAGTGGGCAATATGCATTTAAAGTGGTAAATATAAGAGGAATATGTCAAAGTCATTTATATGCGCCAAACTTCAGGATTTTGTGTCTGGCACTAAATCGTGTGGAAACGTGGGAAATGGAGTCTGTAAGGAGTCCATGTTTATGGGTCATAAATATATGAGATTATAATGTTGGAGAATAATGGAGGATTGTTCATGAGCGCGTCAGCCGCTGATTCCTGACATGATGTGGCTCCGTGTCACTGATAATGTGGGCAGCTCTGCGTCTCTGATTCTCCTGTGTTTCTGAGCTCGGATGATTCATACTGTGAGTGTGTTTGAGAAGTTCAGGCCTCATTCTCATTATCGCTCTTTTCCAGATCAGCGCAGGAACGTTTTTAGTGGGTGGAAACACGCTTTGCACGTCCTCACACACACAAACACACACACTGACACACGCACACACACACACACACTGACACTCACACACACACACTGACACTCACACACACACACTGACACTCACACACACACACTGACACTCACACACACACACTGACACTCACACACACACACTGACACTCACACACACACACTGACACTCACACACACACACTGACACTCACACACACACACTGACACTCACACACACACACTGACACTCACACACACACACTGACACTCACACACACACACTGACACTCACACACACACACTGACACTCACACACACACACTGACACTCACACACACACACTGACACTCACACACACACACTGACACTCACACACACACACTGACACTCACACACACACACTGACACTCACACACACACACTGACACTCACACACACACACTGACACTCACACACACACACTGACACTCACACACACACACTGACACTCACACACACACACTGACACTCACACACACACACTGACACTCACACACACACACTGACACTCACACACACACACTGACACTCACACACACACACTGACACTCACACACACACACTGACACTCACACACACACACTGACACTCACACACACACACTGACACTCACACACACACACTGACACTCACACACACACACTGACACTCACACACACACACTGACACTCACACACACACACTGACACTCACACACACACACTGACACTCACACACACACACTGACACTCACACACACACACTGACACTCACACACACACACTGACACTCACACACACACACTGACACTCACACACACACACTGACACTCACACACACACACTGACACTCACACACACACACTGACACTCACACACACACACTGACACTCACACACACACACTGACACTCACACACACACACTGACACTCACACACACACACTGACACTCACACACACACACTGACACTCACACACACACACTGACACTCACACACACACACTGACACTCACACACACACACTGACACTCACACACACACACTGACACTCACACACACACACTGACACTCACACACACACACTGACACTCACACACACACACTGACACTCACACACACACACTGACACTCACACACACACACTGACACTCACACACACACACTGACACTCACACACACACACTGACACTCACACACACACACTGACACTCACACACACACACTGACACTCACACACACACACTGACACTCACACACACACACTGACACTCACACACACACACTGACACTCACACACACACACTGACACTCACACACACACACTGACACTCACACACACACACTGACACTCACACACACACACTGACACTCACACACACACACTGACACTCACACACACACACTGACACTCACACACACACACTGACACTCACACACACACACTGACACTCACACACACACACTGACACTCACACACACACACTGACACTCACACACACACACTGACACTCACACACACACACTGACACTCACACACACACACTGACACTCACACACACACACTGACACTCACACACACACACTGACACACTCACTCACACTCACACACACTCACACTCACACACACACACACAGTGAAGAGCCGGTGGTCTTGGGTTACTGCGAGTCATGAACATTCATTTAATCCAAAAAACTGAAACCCTCCAAACTCAGTCAAAGTGAAATTGTTGCGTTCTAAAACGTGTCAAACTGCAATTCATAACGCGACGCAGCAAGAGCCGCTAAACAGCACTGTTACTGTTAAAACTAAAACTATTACAAGTCATTTGTTAATTGAAATAAAATATAAATATTAGATGAAACACTTAAAAAAACTAGAATGAAAATTAGAAATGTTGACAAGGCACCTAACCGAAATCAAACAAAACTGAAACAGAAAGAAAGAAAGAAAGAAAGAATTGGCAATCAAAAAATGCCAAATGCACAAAACAAAATTACTCAAACTTAAAGTAAAACTGCGATTTATAATGCAAAAAAAACATTGAAATACTGAAATAAAAAGTTAAACACTAAAATTACAAAACAAACCAAAGTTAAAAAAATATATAAATATATAAATATATTTTCAATTTCCAAAATTCAAAATCTAAAAATAAAAGCTAATTCAAAATATAAATAAGTACTATAATAGTATATAAATAATACATTATTATTAGGGCTGTGAATCTTTGGGTAGACAGCGAATCGATTCGATTCACGATTCATAGGTTTTCGATTCGATTCAAGAACGATTTTTGCAAATTCAGAACGATTCAATTCGATTCACAATTAAATTTGATTTGATTCGATTAACGATTCGGTTCTGCATTCTTTAAGTGCATTCACAGGATTATTTAAATGCTTCCTCTAAATTCTTTAAATGCTTAGTCAGGGGGCAAATTACACAGCAGCCTTTATGGTTACAGAACCATAGGTTAGAGAGAGAAAAAAAACACTTTTGTGCATTGTTAGATGCTAGTTTAATGATGCTATGACATGGCATGGCTTATGTAGAAATTTATGTAAGCCAAGGTTTTAAAAAAGAGCTTTAAAAGTATTATGTATAGGCTTACATTTTGTCACGCCAGGGGCGCAGCCATCATCAGAAGTGACAGAAATGTCAAATACAATAATTTTATGCATGTATTTTTTTTTTTTTTACAAGGAATTATTTTCTTATCTCTTACTTTGAATTTGCTATAAGAAATCAAATACACTGCTGGACAATAATCAATCATTTGTAATCTATAATTTTTTCCTAATGGAAATTT
>NW_015639821.1:331598-332092 GCF_001515625.1 Sinocyclocheilus rhinocerous
TCTATGAGCGTGAGATCACTTCTCTTTCAGTGCGAAAACTTCTTTATCTCATTTTCATAAAATAAAATGCTATAGTATTTAATTTTTCCTCTCCATCGGCGAATGATGATTCTGAAAGTAAACGCGCCCGATGTCTGTTTGCTAAAGCAACGAACACTACTTTCATGCATCTGATTATCAGACAAACCTCGCGCTCTTATTTCAAGGTTGTTGTTAAAGCTGTGCTTATTTTAACGGTTTCCTTCGTACACTCGGTTGAACAACATTGTTAAAACACATTTCTCATTCAATGGAACTGTGCGTATGCTTTAGACCAGTGTTACTCATTGCGCGGCAGAGCAAAGCTTCATCAGACACATCAGCATCTCTGTAAACAGTCCCGCGGCTCCGGCTCCCGTCAGCTCAGATCTGCTCGCCGAGTCTCAGAGATTTGCTCTTTTAATACCGCTGGAGTGTGTGAAGTCCATTGTGTGTGGCTCGTCACACTTTATGAT
>NW_015639821.1:332798-339714 GCF_001515625.1 Sinocyclocheilus rhinocerous
CTCACACACACACACACACGCTCACACACACGCTCACACACACACACACACACACACACGCTCACACACGCGCCAATTTCATGAGGATGGAGGGCCAAACTCACGGGAAACATCAAAGCTCGTAACTCAAACAGAAACAGAAAAACGACGGCGCGGACACTAACCACTCTCTTTTCCCTGAAATCGATGCCCACGGTGGTGATGAATTTGGGGTTGAACTTGTTGTCGGTGTAGCGGTAGAGGAAGGTGGTCTTGCCCACTCCGGAGTCCCCGAGAGCCAGGAGTTTGATCAGATAGTCGTAATCTCCATCGGTCATAGTGCTGGCGGAGCTGAACCTGCACAACAAACAGCATGAGGATATTACAGCAACCACAATAAACACGTGAACATATTCAACCCACCTTAATAAATCAACACAACAAACATGCAAACAAACACCATGGAAATTTAAAACCAAAGTAAATCAATGAAATCACATTACATTACTATTAGTTAACTAAACCAGAAATATTTTCATTACTTGAAAAGAAATTAACATTAACTGAAATAAAATAAAATTATTTCAGACAGTTGCCAAGGCAACATTTCTCATTTTAATTTATTTTAACTATCTAAATAAATTTAGATAAATTTAATTATCTAAAATAATTACAACTAAAACTGAAATAAAAATCAATTAAAAACTACATAGACGTGTATGTAAAAAACAATGACAAAAACACATAACAAAAATTTGACACATAACAAGATAAATTTGAAGTAAAATTGATTGAAAAGTTAATAAAAACTATAATTGTATCTTAATACTAAAATAAAACTGGAAATCACATAATTAATTTAAAAAAATAGAAGACAGAAAAACAGATAAATAAGAGACAATCATTGAAACTGTTAAATTAATTTAAAAATTACATATTTAATAACTTTTGAGGAAAAAAATGACAATTGTTACACAGACACACACATATTTATGTGCGTGTTTGTGTTTGTGTGTATATACACTGATATTTTATACTATTAATACTAATAGCTAAATATTTAATTTTGCACAACAATATCTATCTATCTATATCTATATATATATAGTAAACTGATGTTACTGAAATTGCAAAAGAAAACTGTATTTTTCTGTATTATGTACATGTGTGTGTACTATACAACTCTGCTCGCTATTAAAGAGCCCATATTGCTCAACCAATAACACACATCAAGGCCAAAGAAACCAGAAAGAGACAGATTGAACAATATCTCAGTGTGACGGAAGGTCTCTCTCTCAGAAGGTCTCAGGGTCCAGCGGGCCCCAGGGCCATTTCTACAGCACTCAAATAATCTCATTTATACGTGTGGGCTAGAGACGCTGCAGTAAACGCATCACAGCCCGCAGCAAACGCTCAGCGCTCACACATTCACTAGAGTTCATCAGAGATAGATGAATAGAGCTTCATTCATCTGTGAGCGGCTCGTCCTGCACATGACCCAGAGCCGCTTCCTCGTGATCAGCAGATCTGTGGCGCTCTGTGTCTCTCACATCTTTCACACCTCACCGTCTCCTAAAATAAAACACGCCACTTCCTGTCTGTGTTCAATCCTGATTCACTCAATCCCAATGAATATACTTCTACAGCATACGATCTCAGCGAACCGGTCATGTTAAGAGCACATTATGCCACAAGAATATGAAGAGAAGAAAAGAAACAGATTTTAAGACCACTAAGATTAGTTGTACAGTGACATTGTTTACATTTAATTTAAAGCAAGACAATACAAATAAAAAGTTTATTTTTTTTATATCACCATTCTTTCTCCAATTGATTAATCACAATAAACGAAGACAATTGTTTTGTATTGTAAGTTATCTGAAATCTTATGTTTAAATATACAAGCTAGGTAATATCTAATTCAATTTGCAAACATTTCCAGAAAATAAAACTAAATATTGGATAAAGCCAGGTTCAAAATTCTTTGATTTTGTTGACAGGGATTTTGGATTTCTCTTTTTATCACTCCATAAATCAGGATTTTTAAGAAAAAAATGTTTTTAGGAATAAAATGTCATTTAAATCAGTGTGAATAATATATGAACAAACCCTCAGTAAAAACCTTCAGAATATAGAGAGGAATAAAACTAAGTTTTGGTGTATGTCAGTGCTGCTGAAGTGGAGGGAAATAAAAAAAAGACGCAAATAGATAAACTGCAATAAAATATACACTTAAATGTGTATTTTAATATGTAAGGTCATGAAGATTTGCCTAAAGGGAGCGATCATATCTCAGGTAGTGTATTTAAACCCAAAACATCAACGTAACTAATGTAGAAGTGTCCAGTCACACTGAAGACCATTACTATCAGGACCTTACAATATCTTACATATCTACAAATACAAGCTCAATTATTTGTGCATTCACTTACAGAAATTAAATTATCTATATGACTTGAGGAACATATTGAGATTACAGAAGACTATTTTAAATATATATATATATATATGTGTGTGTGTGTGTGTGTCTGTGTGTGTGCATTTTGTTGCACGCAATTGCAAAATGCATTATTTAGCATGCAAATGAAAATGCATTTTCTTGCAAGCAATTGCGGAATGCATTTTGTTGCATTCAATTATGGAATGCGTTTTGGTGCATGAAATTACGAAATGCGTTTCAGTGCATGCAATTGCAAACTGCATTTTGTTGCATGCAATTACGAAATGCGTTTTGGTGCATGAAATTACAAAATGGGTTTAGCTGCATGCAATTATGAAATGCGTTTAGCTGCATGCAATTACAAAATGCGTTTTGGTGCATGCATGTACCAAAACGCATTTTATTATTTCATTTACCAAAATGCATTTCATAATTGCATGTAGCTAAACGCATTTTGTAATTTCATGCACCAAAACTCATTTTGTAATTTCATGCAATTTCATGCAATTTCATAATTGCAAGTATGAAATGCGTTTTTTGCATGCAATTATGAAATACCTTTTCTTGTATGCAATTGTAAATTGCAAAATGCATTATGTTGCATGCAAACACAAAATGCATTTTGTTGCATGCAATTGCAAAATGCATTTATTTACATGCAATTGCGAAATTCATTTAGTTGCATGCTTTGTGAAATGCATTTTTTTGCATGCACCGTTAACTAGATAAGAACTGACCTGTGCAGATAACTTGGCATTTTTCAATTGATATTCCAAAAGAAAAAAAAAAAATTAACTTAAATGATTTTAGCAAATGGCTGCAATATAACAAAGAGTGAAAAATTTAAGGGGGTCTGAATACTTTCCGTACCCACTGTATATATATGTATATATGTGTGTGTGCATTTTGTTGTGCGCAATTGCAAAATAGGCTTTGTTGCAAACAATTGCGAAATGCATTATTTAGCATGCAAATGAAAATGCATTTTGTTGCAAGCAATTGCGGAATGCATTTTGTTGCATTCAATTATGGAATGCGTTTTGGTGCATGAAATTACGAAATGCGTTTCAGTGCATGCAATTGCAAACTGCATTTTGTTGCATGCAATTACGAAACAGGGACCAAACGGGGTCAGAGCCCCCCTGCGCCGGTCTGAGCCGGGTCTACAACAACCTCCCATGAGCCCTGCGGCTGACAAACCCTGAAAATCACACACTAGATTTCTACATTCACTGAAAATGACGTGTTCACCTGAGCAAAAGACAAAACCATGATGCCGGGCTGCAGTGGCTGGTTGCCATGGTGTGCTATGCGGTTGCTAAGGGGTTCTTAGTGACTTTTTGCATGTTGATATCTGTGTTATTTTAAGCTCATAAATATACTATTATAGTATTTATTAATAGCAGTATTTTCCATTTTGAATTGGTTTAGTTAAATCTAGTACTATTATAGTATTTATTAATATTAGTATTTCTATTTTCATTTTCATTTTAGTTAATGTTTTAGTAGTTTTGTTCTGTTTTTGTCATTTTATTATTTTTTTATATATATCTATTTTGTTTTTATTCATTTTTATTTCAGTTTTAGTTTTAGAAATGTTAGTACTTCAACTTGAACTAAACAAAAATTAGAAATGCTTCCTTGGAAAATTGTTAAAGTTTTAGTCATTTTGTTCAGTTTTTTTCATTTTTGCATTTCTGTCTAAATAAATATGTCTAAATGTCTATTTAGTTTTATTACGATTTCAGTTTTAGTCATTTTAGTTCAACAAACTAGAAAAAAATGTGAAATGTTGCCTTGGCAACTAACTGAATGTACTAATATAGTATTTATTAATATTATTATTTTCATTTCATTTTAATTTGAATTAAAGCTTTGGTCATTTTGTTCTATTTTTGTCATTTTTAATATGTCTATATAGTTAAGTTATAGTTATACTGTTAATAATTTTAGTAATTCAACTTTAAATGGAAATTAGAAACGCTGCCTTAACAACTAACTAAAATAAAATATGTTCATGTTTTTATATTTTATTTGATTTTAATTAATGCTGGATGATATTGGGCATTGCTTGGTTTTGCAAATACTCTTGAGCTGTTTTTAAAAATATTTAAAATAAAACGTTAAAACTGTTAAAAGTGTGATTCGAGAAGCTGGTGCAGCATCTAACTGTTTTTTTTTTAAGGGCTGCTTTCTTCAGTCTCTGAACACAAAACAGAGGTATGAGAATGTATTTTGGCATTAAAAGCAGATGTCAGAAACGCCTGGTTAATAGGAAAATGAGGGAAGGGTCAAAGCAGATGACCTTAAAAACAAACTCAATAAACAAAACAAGAGACCTTTGACATCTCAACAGATGCTAAAACGATTTAGCAGAACATGCACTTTATACACGCATCAGTTCCAGACAGTCAAGCCTAACTAGATTGTTTTGGCCATCTTTAATTAGTATTGTCCAGTATACAATGTCTCTCGTTCATTAGCTGATCACATGTAGTTAATCGAGTCAAGCTGCTGGTCAGACAGACCTACAGGAACATTCATGACATAGTTCTGGTTAAAGCAGGTCTAATGCATGACATTTGATCAGACAAACTGTGACATTTAGACAATCTGACGCAGCAGACAGGGCGATTCATTAAACTGCATCACTAAATGTGCTTTTTACCCACGCAAAAGCAGCTTACACGATTCTAGCGTGTTCTGAATATTGTTATGCAGTTGCTGGTTAAGCAAACAATGGTTTTAATTAGTGCTGGGCGGTATGACCAAAAATTTATATCACGGTATTTTTCAAAATTATACCGGTTTCACGGTACATGACGGTATTTTTTTTTTCATGCATGACCGGGTATTAACCATATTTTCTACTGATTGAGAGAGGAATACAATCAAAAACTGAGACGCAAGACGGCAAGCTGCATTTGAATGAAACGAGAGAGCACGTCCGCGCCTCCGCGGTGATACAAGAGACATGGTGCGAATTCCAAACAGAAGTGAGCATCCTTATGCCCTACTCCCTTCGAAGGGCAGAGCCCTTGAAGTGTGTTCTTTGAAGGGTGCAGGGTATTACTGTCTCGTATAAGCGTTTGAATCTCCCTTGGCGAAGGGAATGACTGACCAGATGTTACCTTGACAACGCTGCGCGTGCGTGCAGCATTCAGTACTCCATCAGTTGTTGCAAATAAATATTTATTATTATTATTATTTTATTCAAATATTGTCTAATTGTGTCTTATTTACTTTTAAATGTTTTCAAACTAAACTTGCTTACACTACCGTCTTAAATCATCAATTTATGTTTATATGTGAACTCGAAATCAACCCCAACTTTGAAGTGATTTATTATTATTATTATTATTATTAGGGCTTCATGTTAATGTTAATTTAATGTTTATGCAAAAAAAAAGTGCATATAGCTGCTAATTGTATTTGTTGTTTGTTGATTTTCAAATATAAAACTTATTGAAATGTTTTCAGTGTGTGTATCAGTTCTTTTTGAACATTTTCATCTAATTTTAACAAAACCGTGATAGTATTGATAATTGTTTAAGCGACATACACCGGTATTGCGGTATTTTAAAAATTCATATCATAACAAAAATAAACACCGGTATTCGGTATGAACCGGTATACCGCCCAGCACTAGTTTTAAACCTTTAATTTTTTGTTTAACTTCAGAAAAAGACTATCAGCCTTAATGGACAGAGATGGGATAGTCGTGTGATTCCAAGAAGAGAGAGCTGGAGAGCAAAGGCCTGTGGGAAAACATGACCTGGATTTCCCAATACCAATAATTACAGCATTTACAAGTGAATGAGATCCAGTCAGCAAGAAACCCTGTTAAGGAGGAGCAGACATGAGATAGTGACAAAACAAACCTTTAACTGATGTACTGTGTTATTTTAAGTAATATTATAGATTTAGATTTGATATTTGATATTTACTGATTTTAATTTAAGCTTCATCCATTTGGTTGGTTTTTGTCATTTTTATTATTATTATTATTTTTAATGTAGTTTTTATTCGTTTTAATTTCAGGTTTAGTTCTAGTTATTTTAGTTTTAGTTAATGAGGATTAATGTTGCTTTGGCAACTAGCTAAAATAAGATTTAAAAATATATAATTTTTCAGTTAAAGTTTATTTTATTTCAAGTAACAAAAATGTTTTTATGGTTTTAGTTTCAGTTAACTATAATAACCCTGACTCATGAACTCTAAGTTTAACCGACATTAAGTTCATAAATTAAAAGTATAGTCCACCATAAAAATAAAGAAGTTTATGCAATTTTCAGGTTGCTCTTTTCATTCAATGAAAGTGAATGAGGATGAAATGATCACGACAGTACACTGTAAAAATAAGTAAATACTACTTCAGTCTTTCTACATCAAAATTTTAGGTTTAATTCAATGTTTTACTTGCCATTTCTTTGTAATTATTTGTGAATGAAAATTGTAAAAAAAAAAGAAAAAAAAAAAAGCATATCCTGCACCATT
>NW_015639821.1:339800-342784 GCF_001515625.1 Sinocyclocheilus rhinocerous
ATTTCTTTGTAATTTTTTGTGAATGAAAATTTTAAAA
The DNA here is from genome assembly GCF_001515625.1 of Sinocyclocheilus rhinocerous. NCBI lineage: Eukaryota > Metazoa > Chordata > Actinopteri > Cypriniformes > Cyprinidae > Sinocyclocheilus > Sinocyclocheilus rhinocerous. Next base: position 339,838 of record NW_015639821.1, read on the forward strand.
AAAAAAAGAAAAGAAAAAAAGCATATCCTGCACCATTTTTTGCAAAATGTTCCCTAAAGTCTTCAAAAGTCATACATCTTCGTGAAAAAAAAAAAAAAAAGTCCATGGTCTGCTTTTACTCTCACAATCTTAAAAATAAAGGTTCCCAAAAGAACCTTCCAGTGATCAGTTCTTAAAAGAACCATTTTTTTTGTGTGAAGAACATTTTAAAAATCTAAAGAACATTTTTGATTTTGTGGAATGGAAAGATTCCATTAAAGGTTCTTCATGGAACCATCGATGCCAATAAACAAGAGTTTGGAACGACATGAGAGTAAGTTAATGATGACAGAATGATGATTTTTGGCTGAACTGTTGCTTTAAATCACTGACACACACAAACAACCTGAAAGACAGCGGCCCGTGATCACATGCTCTCAGACGTTTGGAGGAGAAACACAAAAGAAACACTGTGCGTGTGTGTGTGTGTGAGAGAGAGAGAGAGAAACTTACAGGAGATGATAAAGAGAGAGAGAAAACGTTTCATGCTATTGCAACATTTCAACACTGTAAAAACTAATTTACAGATTAACTTTCGCCTATTTTCGCACAAACGTCTCGACTGTGATTCTGTAATCCTCAAAATCTGATTACTTTCACATGCACTTCCACTCATTTCATCTTTGAGACATTCAGACTTTTGTACCAGCGCTAAAATAAGCATCGTGAACAAGATTTTACAAACCAACTGAATCGGTCTCAAACGTATGCTTTCTTAAGCTAAGAAAGGGATTTTAAGCTGCAAACAGTCCTATAAAAGTACTACAATTATATATTTCAAGTCTTATGAAATATAATCGAATATAAATTTAAGTTAGTTATTGAACAAAGTTCTCAAACCTCATATGCACTTCTAAAATAACCAACAGCGTTTAGCATTAATGATCTCCAACATGCATCATATCAGGACTCGAATTAGACTTTTGAGCAGTAATGGAGAAGAATATACATTTTAAAACTGAAATTAAATTTAAAATGATCAATTAGTCACACAAAGCATCATTGTAACGGTTATATAAGTGCCATTTTTGTAGCCTGACAGCGTTCAGCAGCTCTTTCTGTTGTTGCATGAAAATCGTTTTTTAATTAATTGTAAGGGTTAAAACATTTGTTTTTGGGGAGAATATAAAGTGCAAAATATGTTCTGTTTCAGAAAACAAATCTGTGCCGTTTAAATCCACAAAAAACCTAAGGCCTGAGGGAAACAGATCTAGGTCATTTTTCTGCATTTTTAGACATAGCTAGTAAATTTCACCAAAAATTATAAAGAAATGCATTGCTTTAAACATGCAATTTTGAAGCAGAAAGAATGAAAACTGTGCATTCTTGTAAAACATACTTCGAAAAATCATTTATTAACAGTGTACACTAAAACAATGCTGGTCATTTAAAATGGGAAAAAACAAAACTACATCCCACAGTGAAAATACTTTATAAACGTCCCAAAACACGGCAGTTTTCCAGCTTCACACAGCCTCCGTCCATCAGAACCATCAGTGCTGAGCTCTAAAACACGAATTATCTAAATCCAGATCTTACCCTGGTGTTTCTCCTCCTGTTCCTGAAGCGTCCCGCAGTAAACCACCACAGACCTGATCCCAGTCCAGATCACTGCAGCTTCCTCTGCTCTCTGGAGGAGAATGCCTGGACTGTTACCACTGAAGGCCTGGGGCCGGATCACACACACACACACACGCACTCACTCTCTCTCTCACACACACACTCGCATGCACACACACACTCTCTCTCACGCACACGCACACACACACGCACTCACTCTCTCTCTCACACACACACTCGCATGCACACACACACTCTCTCTCACGCACACGCACACACACACGCACTCACTCTCTCTCTCACACACACACTCGCATGCACACACACACACACACACACTCTCTCTCACACACACTCACACTCTCTCACACACACACTCACACGCGCACACACACACACGCACACACACTCACACTCTCTCACACACATACACGCACATACATGCACACACACACACACGACTGACGGCCATGTGACACAACACGATTAAACCAGCAAACAGATCTGTGTTCCTCCAATGCAACCGGACACGCGTTTGCATTCATGGATTTGGCATTAATAACCAAAGCGATCTGCATTGCATTAAAAAATCATTTTGACCCTGAGAGGATTTTCTTTTTCCCATAAATGCAAGTTAGTATTAATGTTATCGCATTGGACTAAAACTTACTGACTTTGCTCACACAGGTGAGCATATCACAAATCTGAGGTACAATATTCAATACATTTATAATAATAAAATATTTTATCTACATCAAAATATGCATGAGTAAACTTCAGTGAAATACCTTTTCAGTATTTTTTCCTTAACAAAATATCTTAATTAGTGGTCGACCGATATTGGTTTTTTGACAGCCGATGCCGATGCCGATATCTTGGAAAGCGGGGTGGCCGTTGGCCGATATAAAGCCGATATAATTATTTATTTTAATTAATATTTAAGAAATTTAAAATCTTTTGAAAATGGATTAAAAAATAAATGTGTAAAATAAACATGCTTATACTTTAGATGACAAATTATTTTTCACAAATAAATAAATATTTAATAAAAATATAATTAAAAAGGAAGAAAACACTGTAACCAACAGAGCACATGGTATTCTGGGACGTTTGTGTGCATTGGGAATCATATTTTTTCAAATAAAGCCAAGGTAACACTCATTTTACGTACAGCACACAGTGAAAATGACATGAATATGACATTGGGCAAATGAATAAAGCGCAGCATAATTTAAAATCACGAGTTTAAAGTTTGTCGATCGCGCGTCTCCAGTGAAGCTGAACTCTCCTCCTGTCCACATTCAATTCACACGGACCGACCGTCACAGAACACGCGCTCAAGCAGGAT
>NW_015639821.1:343343-347188 GCF_001515625.1 Sinocyclocheilus rhinocerous
TTGGGAATCATATTTTTTTCAAATAAAGCCAAGGTAACACTCATTTTACATACAGCACACCGTGAAAATGACATGAATATGACAGTGGTCAAATGCATAAAGCGCAGCATAATTTGAAATCACGAATTTAATGTTTAAAGCATTCAATTTCGCACGGACCGAAAGTCACGCAGAGAACATGCGATCATGCAGGTCACATGCACACTTCACAAGATCTCACAACTGGATCCGACTAAGTTTGCAAGGTTTTTGAAATTAGATGTTCATTAGACATTCAAAGATTTGTTTAAATGATATAAATGCGTATTTGCTGAATGCTAGACGGCACACGAGAAAGTATTATAATGTTTGCCTTTCTATTACTAACAATATAAAAGCAATCGTCATAATACTTGTGTATACATTTTAATTCCTTTGTTTAACCGTTCTATCTGATTATTTAGACAGACTTCTGTCCGTATTAGACAGAGCTGTTAACGACGACAGTGAACGAGAGGGAGAATGGACCCTTTTCACAAGACTGTGATGACGCGTTTAACAGTCATCAGCATCGTAAATCCTCGAAAGATTTTCATATTTGTATTTTTTTTTTATTAGTTTGTATCTACATTTATAACACTATTCTTTGTATTATATCACCTTTGCATCAAATTACAAAAAAACAGTTAACGCTGATGCGAGGGTGTTTCTAATGCAGCGTCTATGGGAGAGACGGTAAATTTGACATCGCTCTCTCTTCTGACAGCCGTTATCAGTCAGATTTGTTATCAGCCAAACAGAAAAACTTATCGGCCGATGCCGATATTTGAAAAATGCCAAATATCGGCCGATATATCGGTCGACCACTAATCTTAATAGAGAAATTATGCAGGTTTTAATGGGTGAAACAGGTTTGTGCACCCTGACATTGATAAATTTATGTTCATTAACAAAACCAGTCAAAAAAAATAAAAAATTAAATTCTGTAAAAATTGGGTAAAATGTAATATTCTGACTGTTTGAGTTAGGACTCTACTTTTATTCAAATTAACCATTGGTCATCTATAGGATCACACAATTAGATTATGATAACAAAGGTAAAACCACACATAGCACCTCACACTATGGTAAAATGTAACTTAGGGCCCAATAAAATCTGTTTTATTTATTCCCAAATTCTGTTTTTTTTTTCCATTTAAAATTTTTAGACTCCTTTTTAATGGTTAAATAAAATTTTATTAATCAAATAGCATGCCTAACTAAGTAAAATCATGAAACGTATATACAATTCAACATCAATTTATTAAAAGTTGAACAAAAAAATCTAATTTTTAGGGCCCTATGAAATGTTTTACTTTTTCTCACATTCAGTTTTATCGTTACCAAATTCTGTTTAAGCGTGTCTAATTATTTGAATGCATAAAAACTACTCAATTTATCAAAATTTATTTTATAAAGGTTTTTTTTTTCTTTTCAGAAATTCTTTATTTTTCTGGATATGAAGGCATAAAACAATTTAATTTATCTTTTAAATCAAACTATTTTTTGGCAATCAAAAGGGGTTTCCTATTAAAATTTAAAAACATGGAAGAAATATTTTAAAAACTTTATTAAAAATAAAATTGTCATAATTTTATTAGTAGTAGTAGTAGTACGTACATTCTACTGCACAATAGTAATATATTTCTGACTCAATTTCTTCGAGTTAAACCGAACTTTTAATTTGACGGGTTGGCATGAGGACCTTTAAGTTTCTGTTTGTATATGATATGACGGTAGTTTTTCTCAAATGAAACGGTCAAATGAAGTGACTCTCAGATGTTTTTCATGTATTTCGTCCTCATTTTCTGCATCACAGAAATCATAGGGCCCTTAGGGTTATGGTTTTATCAAGGGCAAAATATATTGTGATAATTACTGTAACCTTTTCATCACCCAGCCCTCACTGATCTGAGCTCATGTGTCTCAGCTTTTGAGTGAATGTTGCTAAAATTATCCACATATAATGATTTTTTATTCAAAAACTGAGGCGCATAAGCTCAGATCAATAAGACCTTTGTGAACCTCAACCTGTGTGAACCTTTCAATTTTTTTACGTTTAACTAGTTACTTAAAAACGTAACCAGAACATGATTCAAGTAACTTGAACATGAACACACATGAAGTTCAACATGGTGTTAAATATCTTTGCAGAAAAGATGCATGCAATATGAAGGCAAATTGTCTTAAACATGCTTGAAGTATGCTGGGAGCCCATTGACTTTTACTGTATGCATAAAAAACACAATGACAGAACGATGATTTCTTGGTGAACGATCCATTTAAAGAAAGAACCGCAGCTGAAGACAGTGTTGACGTGAGAACGGGGTTAATGCGGTACAGTGAGGCGAGTGTTAATGCACTGCTCCACATACACATCACATGCCCGTCTCTGCAGCTGATGCATTCTGGGTAATGAGATCCAGGAGTCTCACAGTGCTGAGAACTTAATAACGGGTTCACCAGTACCACAGTCATGCAAGAGCGCATTTTAAGAGCGTACAATTGGCTTATGATTGTTTTTGGGAAAAGAAACCTTGACTAGAGCCCTATGATTTCTGTGATGCGGAAAACGCAGAATTTGACACATTTTGGATGATAAAATCTTAATCAAACTGTAATATGGACTAGTTTGTTACATGTAGAGCTTCACTACAACTCGCAACAAAATAAAACAAAAGGAAAATATAACAGAAATACATAACTATTCTACAGTAGAATGTACATCCCAAAATAATAACAACAATAATACTGTTTATATTTATAAAAATGTAAGGAATACCACACGATATCAATTTTTCGTCCATGTTTTAATGTACTGAAACCTGTTTTGAAAATGAAAGGAACTGTTCAAATTTCATTTGATAACATTTTAAAAGATTAAATAGTTTTATGCGTTCATTTGATTACCGGCGTTTTTGATCTCTTCATGAGTTTAACCCCATGTGGAATATTTGAAGATTAATAACAGTGAGGAAAAGGAAGATATTTAGTAAATATATCACGTCTGCCGTGTTAAATAATACAACACAGAATTCAGAAAAAACTAAATAGGTGACAGAATTGCTGAAAAAAAATTACATTTTTAAGTTATTAAATTGTATGTTTTGTGAGCTTTGTGTAGATAAGACTCTTTTGATTATTAAAATTTAATTAAACCATTAAAACCTGAACAAATCATAAAAATTAAAACAGAAAACACAGAATATGGGAAAAATAAAAAAAATATTTTAAAAATGTTTTTATTAAAATGTAAAAGTTTTATGCATTCATTATATTTCTACCAATTTTTGATAATAAATTTGTATTAAATCATAAAACAGAATTGAAAAAAAACAAAAACAAATCAAAAGGCACTATTATTGTTGGAATTGCTATAAATCATTAAAATGTTAAAGTTTTATGAATTTTTTATGAAATTAATTAGACATCCCTTTTGATTATTAAAATGTAATTAAATCATTAAAATTGAATACATAAAAATGTAAAGAATTTGGTAATTTTTTTATTAAATTAATTAGACATCCCTTTTGATTATTAAAATGTAATTAAATCATTAAAATTGAATACATAAAAATGTAAAGAATTTGGTAATTTTTTTATTAAATTAATTAGACATCCCTTTTGATTATTAAAATGTAATTAAATCATTAAAATTATTAAAATTAAAATGTAAAGAATTTGGTAATTTTTTTATGAAATTAATTAGACATCCCTTTTGATCATTAAGATCATTAAAATAAACATTTAAAGAATTTGTTAAATTTTTTATGAAATTAATTAGACATCCCTTTTGATCCTTTTGATCTAATTAAATCATTAAAATT
>NW_015639821.1:349302-354799 GCF_001515625.1 Sinocyclocheilus rhinocerous
CATTTATAACACTATTCTTTGTATTATATCACCTTTGCATCAAATTACAAAAAAACAGTTAACGCTGATGCGAGGGTGTTTCTAATGCAGCGTCTATGGGAGAGACGGTAAATTTGACATCGCTCTCTCTTCTGACAGCCGTTATCAGTCAGATTTGTTATCAGCCAAACAGAAAAACTTATCGGCCGATGCCGATATTTGAAAAATGCCAAATATCGGCCGATATATCGGTCGACCACTAATCTTAATAGAGAAATTATGCAGGTTTTAATGGGTGAAACAGGTTTGTGCACCCTGACATTGATAAATTTATGTTCATTAACAAAACCAGTCAAAAAAAATAAAAAATTAAATTCTGTAAAAATTGGGTAAAATGTAATATTCTGACTGTTTGAGTTAGGACTCTACTTTTATTCAAATTAACCATTGGTCATCTATAGGATCACACAATTAGATTATGATAACAAAGGTAAAACCACACATAGCACCTCACACTATGGTAAAATGTAACTTAGGGCCCAATAAAATCTGTTTTATTTATTCCCAAATTCTGTTTTTTTTTTCCATTTAAAATTTTTAGACTCCTTTTTAATGGTTAAATAAAATTTTATTAATCAAATAGCATGCCTAACTAAGTAAAATCATGAAACGTATATACAATTCAACATCAATTTATTAAAAGTTGAACAAAAAAATCTAATTTTTAGGGCCCTATGAAATGTTTTACTTTTTCTCACATTCAGTTTTATCGTTACCAAATTCTGTTTAAGCGTGTCTAATTATTTGAATGCATAAAAACTACTCAATTTATCAAAATTTATTTTATAAAGGTTTTTTTTTTCTTTTCAGAAATTCTTTATTTTTCTGGATATGAAGGCATAAAACAATTTAATTTATCTTTTAAATCAAACTATTTTTTGGCAATCAAAAGGGGTTTCCTATTAAAATTTAAAAACATGGAAGAAATATTTTAAAAACTTTATTAAAAATAAAATTGTCATAATTTTATTAGTAGTAGTAGTAGTACGTACATTCTACTGCACAATAGTAATATATTTCTGACTCAATTTCTTCGAGTTAAACCGAACTTTTAATTTGACGGGTTGGCATGAGGACCTTTAAGTTTCTGTTTGTATATGATATGACGGTAGTTTTTCTCAAATGAAACGGTCAAATGAAGTGACTCTCAGATGTTTTTCATGTATTTCGTCCTCATTTTCTGCATCACAGAAATCATAGGGCCCTTAGGGTTATGGTTTTATCAAGGGCAAAATATATTGTGATAATTACTGTAACCTTTTCATCACCCAGCCCTCACTGATCTGAGCTCATGTGTCTCAGCTTTTGAGTGAATGTTGCTAAAATTATCCACATATAATGATTTTTTATTCAAAAACTGAGGCGCATAAGCTCAGATCAATAAGACCTTTGTGAACCTCAACCTGTGTGAACCTTTCAATTTTTTTACGTTTAACTAGTTACTTAAAAACGTAACCAGAACATGATTCAAGTAACTTGAACATGAACACACATGAAGTTCAACATGGTGTTAAATATCTTTGCAGAAAAGATGCATGCAATATGAAGGCAAATTGTCTTAAACATGCTTGAAGTATGCTGGGAGCCCATTGACTTTTACTGTATGCATAAAAAACACAATGACAGAACGATGATTTCTTGGTGAACGATCCATTTAAAGAAAGAACCGCAGCTGAAGACAGTGTTGACGTGAGAACGGGGTTAATGCGGTACAGTGAGGCGAGTGTTAATGCACTGCTCCACATACACATCACATGCCCGTCTCTGCAGCTGATGCATTCTGGGTAATGAGATCCAGGAGTCTCACAGTGCTGAGAACTTAATAACGGGTTCACCAGTACCACAGTCATGCAAGAGCGCATTTTAAGAGCGTACAATTGGCTTATGATTGTTTTTGGGAAAAGAAACCTTGACTAGAGCCCTATGATTTCTGTGATGCGGAAAACGCAGAATTTGACACATTTTGGATGATAAAATCTTAATCAAACTGTAATATGGACTAGTTTGTTACATGTAGAGCTTCACTACAACTCGCAACAAAATAAAACAAAAGGAAAATATAACAGAAATACATAACTATTCTACAGTAGAATGTACATCCCAAAATAATAACAACAATAATACTGTTTATATTTATAAAAATGTAAGGAATACCACACGATATCAATTTTTCGTCCATGTTTTAATGCACTGAAACCTGTTTTGAAAATGAAAGGAACTGTTCAAATTTCATTTGATAAAATTTTAAAAGATTAAATAGTTTTATGCGTTCATTTGATTACCGGCGTTTTTGATCTCTTCATGAGTTTAACCCATGTGGAATATTTGAAGATTAATAACAGTGAGGAAAAGGAAGATATTTAGTAAATATATCACGTCTGCCGTGTTAAATAATACAACACAGAATTCAGAAAAAACTAAATAGGTGACAGAATTGCTGAAAAAAAATTACATTTTTAAATTATTAAATTGTATGTTTTGTGAGCTTTGTGTAGATAAGACTCTTTTGATTATTAAAATTTAATTAAACCATTAAAACCTGAACAAATCATAAAAATTAAAACAGAAAACACAGAATATGGGAAAAATAAAAAAAATATTTTAAAAATGTTTTTATTAAAATGTAAAAGTTTTATGCATTCATTATATTTCTACCAATTTTTGATAATAAATTTGTATTAAATCATAAAACAGAATTGAAAAAAAACTAAAACAAATCAAAAGGCACTATTATTGTTGGAATTGCTATAAATCATTAAAATGTTAAAGTTTTATGAATTTTTTATGAAATTAATTAGACATCCCTTTTGATTATTAAAATGTAATTAAATCATTAAAATTGAATACATAAAAATGTAAAGAATTTGGTAATTTTTTTATTAAATTAATTAGACATCCCTTTTGATTATTAAAATGTAATTAAATCATTAAAATTGAATACATAAAAATGTAAAGAATTTGGTAATTTTTTTATTAAATTAATTAGACATCCCTTTTGATTATTAAAATGTAATTAAATCATTAAAATTGAATACATAAAAATGTAAAGAATTTGGTAATTTTTTTATTAAATTAATTAGACATCCCTTTTGATTATTAAAATGTAATTAAATCATTAAAATTAAATACATAAAAATGTAAAGAATTTGGAAATTTTTTTATGAAATTAATTAGACATCCCTTTTGATTACTAAAATGTAATTAAATCATTAAAATTAAATGCATAAACATTTAAAGAATTTGTTAAATTTTTTATGAAATTAATTAGACATCCCTTTTGATCATTAAAATGTAATTAAATCATTAAAATTAAATGCATAAAAATGTAAAGAATTTGGTAAAAAAAAAAAAATAATTAAAATAAATAAATAACAATACTAAATTCCAGTAAAAATTAAACAGATTTAATAGGACCCTAGTTGACTAATGAGTGGATGAAGTTCAGTTCAGCAGAATGTGCCCCTGCTTTCTATACTTTTAAGCTCTGAAAAAGACTAAAAACACCATAACATTCGTCCATATGACTCGTGCATGATATTCCAAGTGATGGTTTACATGAGGAACAGACCCAAAATTAAGTAGCTTATATGGAGCTTTTTGTCCACTTTAGAGCTTATTATTTTATTTCATTAGCGGACGCTTGGACATTCAGTTCCACAAATGAAAGCCATGCGGGTTTAGAGGGACATGAGGGTGACTTCATGATATTTTTTGAGGTGAACTACACCTAAAAATGAAACGTGCCCATGCATGCGCTCAGATCCATGAGAAACTCTCGGGTTCACATGACTCTCCACGGCGTCCGGAGGACAAAGACAGCCGGAGAGTCACGCAGTCCGTATTACGGAGCAGATTCAGGTATCTGAGGAATGCCATTTTCCATGAGATCCGTGTGCATTTCAACACGCTATTGTGAGAAAGAAGCCTGTTTACAGCCGTTAACTTAATGCAAAAAGTGTGTGAATCCTCTTAAAACACAAAGACCGATGCTGCTGTTTACTGATTTACAATTCACAAATACACACAAAACAATCAGTCGCACGCGTCAGTTTCTACACACTGCCACATACTTTACGCAGCAAATCAACACACTACACAAGTTTCTTGTTTTTAAATAAGTCTCTTCTGCTCACCAAGGTTGCATTTATTTATTAAAAATACAGTAAAATCAGTAGCAAAGCAAATGCATTTATATAGCACATTTACAAACAACTGACGTAGGCCCAAAGTGCTTTACAATGAAAAAAACGAGAATAAATACGTTTTTATTTCAGTAATATCAATAAAATTGTGAAATATTATTACAATTTAAAACAGCTGTTTTCTATGTGAATATCTGTTAAACTGTAATTTATTTCTGTGATGCGCAGCTGTATTTTCAGCATCATTACTCCAGTCTTCAGTGTCACATGATCTTCAGAAATCATTCTAATATGCTTAATTATAATCAATTATTATAGGTGTGTAATTATTAATAAAGGCTCTTATTATTATCAATGTTGATAACAGTTTTGCTTAATATTTGTTAAAATATTTGTAAATAAAAAATTGTAAAATAAAATATAATGTTTGACCGATAGATTTTTACATTGTCTGTGAAAACACACTGCCATAATGTAAGTAAACATCGCTGTTGAAATGAATGAAAATGATTTAATAAGATTAAATATTCTCTGTTGTCTTTTAATGAAAGACTCCATGGATACTAACTTGATTTTGAATGCAAGTAGTCACAGTATCTGTTTGGTTGAGTAAAAAAAAACACCACTTTTAAACATTGAGATATTCTGTAAATCAAATACAGCCAAAGGGTGAAAAATATCGAGGCTTATGATATTTTGTATCTACTGTACATGACATCAGAGCAGACAGAGGAGCCTCTCTGATCCCAGTCTGAAATTAGGGCACAGTTGCCTGAAAAATGTATGTGCATGAAATATTGCTGCTCATAAATCAAACGAACTTTCTGAGATGTAATATTTCTAAAATTAAAAAATGCATTAGCTTCTACTTTAGGAAACAGCAGCTGCTCACGTCAGACAGCGGCGACGATCTGTTCGGTTTTCTGTGAAATACAGACCAGCTGATGATGATGATGATGAAGATGATCACAGGAATCATCATTTTCTGTCCAGTATTTATAATTAATATAATAGTGCTCATATCAGTGTTATTTTAGTATAGCTGATATTCTTTTATAGTTAATTATATTTTTATATTATTTATTTAATATTTTCAGTTTTAGTTAAAGTTTTTGTCATTTTGTTTTTTGTCATTTTATTCGTTTTTGTTTTTTATTTCTACAGTTTTATTATTTTTAATTTCAGTTCTCGTCATTTTAGTACTGTACATGAGAAATCTTGCACTGTCAACTAGCTGGAATTAAATACGTTACATTTTATTAATAATTTATTTCAGTTAAAGTTTTTTTTTTTTTTTTTTTTTTTTTTTTTTTGGG
>NW_015639821.1:355378-370463 GCF_001515625.1 Sinocyclocheilus rhinocerous
TTTTTTTTTTTTTTTTAGTTTTATTGGGGTTTTTTTCTTTATTTTTTATTGTAGTATTCATCTTTAGCGTTCAACTCATCCCGTTCAGTGACGAGAAGCAAACTGAGAGTTGTCAGACTCACATATTGTCAAGTTTTTCATGTTAAAGCAGCACTCAAGTCTTCATCTGAAAAATGTAAACATCTAGTATTTAATGTGATGTTTGAGGAGGAAGAGGAGGGAAGCCTACATTGACTGAGCTGATGAAGACGACACGTTTGAGAGAATCAAGATGCAGCAGTAGTTGTGTCATTCTGTCAGATTTCATTCACATTTACTGTATTTAGTAACAAAACCGCTTATGCCGCTTTTAAAGTTCATTTTGTTCTTTTGGAGCTTGACAGACTCGGTCACTATGAACTTGTTGAATGCAAAAGAGCTGTGTAAAGATGCCATTTGATGTCAGTAATTCAACCACATTTGCGATAATGCTCACCAGAGCAGCACAGTATCATCCTGAGAGAGGAAATGCTGATTAACAGTAAAGCGGCTTATCATCGAGACAAACTTCCTGACAGAGAAACTCACACATGCATGAGCTTTAGAAAGAGAAGATGCATCCTAATGCACACTATATACAGTATATACAGGTCACATAAATAGAATTTAGTCATTCAACTCAATATATGAGGACATGAACTTCATCTCCAGAGTCCCCTCACCAACACTTTATCATTTAATTTAAAAATTGTTACAATTTTAGCTCTTTACTAAAAATCGGCAAAATAAAAGTTGCATTTTACTTGAAGAAATTATGACAAATATATCAATATTTAATTTATAATTAAAAATAAAAACGTAAATTATTATATTTTCATTTGATTAATTCATTTTAAAAGAATGTTTAAACTGTTAAAATTGTATTAATTTAATTGATTAGACATGCTTTCATTGATAAATTAATAAATTCATAAAATTCATAAAAATTAATTTAATACAACAGATTTTATACATCCCTTGGCATTATAGTAGGAAATATTTTTTCACAAACTCCATTTTTCCATTTTAAATTTGTCTGGTTTTAGTGGTTTAACTGATTTTTTAAAAAACTAAAAGTTAACCATTTAAAAATGTATTACAATTTTTACAATAATAGGGTCCAATTTTTTTTTATTTTTTTTTAGAAATGTTTAATATTTCTGTATTTATGATGTAATAAAAATGTATTAAAAACGGTTAATCAAATATTAACAGTGCAATATTTGCTTGCTCATATTTCAATAGCAGTCCTTTTGCTTTAATATTCATAACTACTCCATAAGCTCGATTTGATTAAGTGTACAGCCCAACTTTTCATTTATTCATCTAAAACTCCATAACATACCATTTTATACTGTAAATTACATTTTTATGACTGGATTCCATGTTTCCACCCACATTTTCCCCATCACGTACAATATAGATCCCTATAATAGGTATGATCAACATTAACAGTACGAATTTATGTAAAGATGCATTATAAATAAGTTAAATAAAAATTGACTTTTGTGCATCCGTGCATGCAAATATTACCCACAATCTAATGCTATGGAAGAAGGTGTGTTTGAGACAGTACTCTTTTGATATTTTTTTTTTTTACACAATAAAAATGAATGCATTTTTGAAACGATGAATTCAGCTAGATCCTTATGCTCACATGCAAATGAAAGCAGCATGCAGCACCAAGACTCAATTTTATGACACGTTAAGACGCAATACCAGCATGCGGTCTTATTAGGTACTCAAACAGTATACAGAGTACTCTCTAAAGGAATTACAAATGTTCCCATCATCAATGAAGCACACACGTTCAGTGTGCAGTACAAGTACGCATTATGGTGTGCAGCAAAAATGAAAAGCGCATTCAGCAGAAGACAGTGAAGCTGCGTTTGTTTCAAACCTACACAGACAATAGAAAGAAGCGCAGGGCCATTAGAGACCGCAAGTCCACACAGACTGCAGCTCCTTCAAAGCTCTCTGGCATTTCTTAACGTCTTCAGACGCATTAATTATTTAGGGCACCCAATTAGCCCTCTTGTGTCCACAGACCCTTAAGATGGAAACAAACCCCAGACGCCACATTTCAGACGCTGACGCTACAACAAATGCCAAACCTCTGTGCGATCGGCCATCACCAATGATTTAAAATGATTACACTAACATGCGCCCGCTCTAATAACTTAAATGATAAAAGTGACAGGTCGGACTTTAATAAGTGCAACATCATGAATTATTAATAAGAGATGGCTGAGGTCCTCGGAGGAGCGTGTGTTTATGAGCGTTAGGACGTGAAAGACAACATCTCCCCGAGGCCTTCCCTCGTTTACAGTCGCTGTAGCGTATCTATTAGCGCGTTCAGGTTCTTGGCAGCATGCGAAAGCAATTACAGCAAGTGCGTAAAGCCAATTACTGCTGCATTTTGCCATCAAACGTAAACCAATCAGCGCTGTCACAATTATTTCATGACCTGCTATTCGAAATATCTTCAATGGCTTTGCGGGAAACTCTGTTTGGATGAGCTGGAACACGTTTCCTTCATGCTACCTGCTTCTCTGGTCAATTTAGGAATGTTACATAAAAAACATGGTGTATTTTTACTTATTTACATCACAAACTCCGTCTGATCAACAAAATGCAGGCAGCTCAGAAAAACAACCACATTTTAGCTGATGTGTTTGTCAAAGGAAAAAGTCTGCATGATCATTTTCAGCCTTATCGCTTAAATTGCCAAATTTACATTGCAAAGGTGGTACAGAAGCGGCTCTGAAGTGGCATTTAAGTGTCTTTACACAGATTGTTTAATGCTGCTCAGAGTCGGTATAAATGCATTTACTCAGCCATTACAACTGTACACTTTAATATGAGGGACTGAGGTGAGTCAAAGACAGCATAATTTAATATGGCTTTTATGTGGCATTCCATCTTTAAACTGAATTCTGAGCAGGCACAGAGCAGCCTTAACTCAGTTGTGTAAAGACAGCACATCAAACACGGCAAAACGATGCACGCATTGAACTTTACGCCAAATTTATACTATAAAGTTGGCACGGAAGCGCCTCTGAGCAGCATTAAACAATCTGTGTTAAGACACTTAAATGCCACTTCAGAGGCGGCATAAATACATTTACAAAGCATTTACAACTGTACACTTTAATACAAGAGACTGAAGGGAGTCAAAGCCAGCATAATTTAGTCTGGCTTTTATGTCTGCACTGCACACTCAATTTTGAGCAGGCACAGAGCAGCCTTAACCCAGCTGTGTAAAGTCTGCAGATCAAACGCTGCAGAACGATGCATGCAATGAACTTTAATACTTACGCCAAATTTACACAGAAGCGCCTCTGAAGTGGCATTTAAGGGTCTTTACACAGATTGTTTAATACTGCTCAGAGGCGGTATAAATGCATTTATACAACAATTACACACTTGTATACTGCAATACTAGGGACTAAGGTGGGTCAGAGTAGGCATAATTTAGTCTGCCTTTTAAGCCGCATTATGTTTTTACACTGAATTTTGAGCAGGCAGAGAGCAGCCTTAACTCAGCAGTAGGGTTGGGTACCGTTCACATTTTAACCGGTACGGTACCTGAATTTCGGTGCCAGTATCCAACGGTACCTTTTTTCGG
Source organism: Sinocyclocheilus rhinocerous (assembly GCF_001515625.1). Classification (NCBI taxonomy): domain Eukaryota; kingdom Metazoa; phylum Chordata; class Actinopteri; order Cypriniformes; family Cyprinidae; genus Sinocyclocheilus; species Sinocyclocheilus rhinocerous. The sequence continues at coordinate 359,025 of NW_015639821.1, forward strand.
TACGTTACTCTCGGTGTAATTACAAAAACATTTATTTAAGTGAAAAAATAAGTCCAAAAGTCTCAATTTCAACATTTTGAACAATAGGGCCCTAAAAACTTTTTCTTTCTTTTTTTTTTTTTCCAGAAATTCTTGTTTTAATTTTTCTGAAAATCAAATGAAGGCATTAAACATTTATTTTAAATCAAATGAAAATTAAACCCTTTTATTTTTTGGCAAACAAACTGAGGTTTACTGTTGAAATTAATATATGGAAGAAAAATTGTGTGAATATTCCTTTAAAAAAAAATTTAATAGGCTAATAATTGTATTATTGTTTTCTACAATTAAGTGATTAATCTAGTTGTAATATTTTTTTTTATCATTTAATTGTTTTATTTAAATTTGACAGAAATTTTTATATTTAAAGATGTGCATTATACTTTACAAAAGTAATACAAGAGTAATATATTTCTTATATATATTTACATGTTAAACCGTACTTTTATTTTGACAGGTTGCCATGAAGTTTCTGTGTGTATACAGTATGATGATGCGTAGCGTAAATTACGTTTTTATGAATGGACTCCGCGATCCCGTCCGCATTTTCGCAGAAACCATATGGACCTAGAAATGTAACCACACTTTCAAGAACATTTCGGCTTGCCCTGTGTGTTGTTTGAACGAGTTGCAGGGGTGACATCAAGTCACAGGGTCTCTCTTTCTCTCTCTGGTGTGTATGCGCCCAGATGCGTTCTCAGGTACCGAAATTTGGCACCGATTGATTTAACGTGAATCGGTACTCGGTAGTACCGACGCAATTCGGTCGGTACCCTTAAAAGTACCGAGTTCGGTACCCAACCCTACTCAGCAGGGTAAAGAGCACATCAAACACTGCAGAATGATGCACACATTTAACTTTAATACTTTTTAACAGTAAAAGCAACATTAAAACTCATAAACATCTGATCACAATTCCAGTAAATTAAAGTAAATATGACTGGATTTTCTCTCTACACCCACATTATTCCATAACGATGTCCTGCGTTCAGTCTGAGGGTTTTAAATGGAGATCAGCGTGTCTATTCAGAGCCGCCGGAGGTGTTTGGGGGTTCCTGCTGCACAGGTAATGTGCCCAGCAGGGCGACTCTTCCCTGGGCATCTGAGCCTGCGGTGTGTGGCGCGGAGCTCTTCCTCAGCAGCTGGTGAACCCTGTGACCTCTGACCCCTGCGGTGGGGCGCAGCAGGCAGACCTGAGATAATTACCCAGCGGGCCGAGAGACACGCTGGGCTGCAGACGAGGGAAAAGATGCACAAGTTCTTATTGAGTATCTGCCTTCTCTCTCTCGTTAACTGCCCGTCTTGAGCTGATAAATCTTCTACTGTACAAGATTTAAAGACCCTTAAAACACTACTTGAGCTTTAAAGTTCTCTAAATCATCAGTTAGCAGTGGGATTAGTTTTCAGGTGATGTGTTCACTGCAAATGGAGTTTACTCTAAGAAAAAAGTGCTTTACGCAATGTGTTACAAAATGTGTAAAATAAAAAACAAGTCTGTCCAAATTAATTAATACATTATTCATTCAGCCGTATACATCCGCTGATTCCTCTATTAGCTATACACCGGAATGTTTTTATTGACTCATTTGTGAGATAAAACTGTCTAAATCACGAAGTTTTGAACGTAGTATCCCAAACATTAGCGTGATGTAAACAAACAAAGCTTCATACAATATCGTTCATGTCGCATCTTATTGTTATGTCAGACCTTTCAGACATATTTGCAGTACACTCGTTCACCATTAGTGGTATGTAACATATTTTATGTTCACCTGCGAGTACAATCAACTATCGGTGCCGATTAATCAGCAAAACCGATCAATCGGTCAACCTCTAATGATTTCTGTCATGATATACACAACACATCAAAAACCAATGAAAAAAAAAAAAACTGAAATACCTTTGAAACACTTCCTTATATTTCAAACAAACTCTGATGATCCTGAGCAGTTGAACTAAAACTGAACATCAAACAAGTCTAATATGGGCGACAGCTGACGTCCTGAAACTCAACATGAAACAGCATTCACTTCAGTATTGGGATGGTTGATAATAACTGAAAAAAAAGAAGTTTTAAGCCACTCAACTGACTAGACATACATGACTCTTTTCACTTAAGACAGTAAGAAACCACTTAGCAACCACATTGAACACCCCAGCAACTGCATAACAGCACATAAAAAAAGTAACTTTACATCAACACCCTGGCAACCATCCAAAAAATCCACAGCAACTATATCACAGTAGGGCTGTGCAAAAAATCGAATGCGATTTTCATGCGCATCTCGTCAGTAAAGCCGCTCCTGTGATTAGTAGTCGATCTCCAGCAGGTGCGTTCAGATGGAGCGGCATTTACTACACAGAGCCGTAGTTCATGAAAATCGCATTCGATTTTTTGCACAGCCCTATATCACAGCAAGATAAAAACAACCAGTAAGCATAGTAACCATATGACAATGCCCTGGAAACTGGCCAAAACACCCTAGCAACTGCATTACAGTAAATGAAAAGCAGTAAGTAACCACAGTAATTTTATAGCAATGCCCTGGCAACCACCCATGACACCATAGCAACTGCATAACAGCACGTTAAAAACAGCCGGTAACCATAGTAACTTTATAGCAACGCCCTGGCAACCAATAACAGCACGTTAAAAACAGCCGGTAACCATAGTAACTATATAGCAATGCCCTGGCAACCAATAACTGCTCATTAAAAGCAGTCAGTAACCACACTAACTTTATAGCAATGCCCTAGCAAACAATAAAAGCATGTTAAAAACAGCCAGTAACCACAGTAACTATATAGCAATGCCCTGGCAACAAATAACAGCATGTTTAAAACAGCTGGTAACCACAGTAACTTTATTACTGTAACTTTATAACCACACTTGGATGGGTTAAATGCAGAGCACAAATTCTGAGTATGGGACACCATACTTGGCCACACGTCATTTTCACTTTCAGTAACTTTATAGCAATGCCCTGGCAACCAATAACAGCACGTTAAAAACAGCCACTAGCCACATAGCAATGTATAACAGAATGTTAAAAACAACCAGTAACCAAAGTAACAGCACCCTAAAACATACAGTAACCATATAACAATGTACTGGCAACCACCCCCAGCGAGTTTTGCAGTCAAACAGCACTCAGATTTTCTTCAGCAAATATGTAGTTGTGTAATGAGATTTTAAGAACACTAATAGATGAGTGATAGATGACGCTCCTAATGAGTCTCCTCAGCCTCCTCTAAGTTCATTTCGTTTCTTCTCAAAGTGTGATTGCCAGTTTTATCATCTTATCAATAGGTGCGTTTCGCATGAAGGCAGCGGTGCAGACGAATATCTGTTTTACAGAGGTTTTCTACTGCAGCGCTCTATTTCCACAGCTCTGAAGTGACTGAAATCAATTAACGTTTGACACTCGTGTTGTGTCTATTATACACCCTTCAGAAGATCAATAACAACAGTGCAACACGCTCAATAGGAGGGTTTGTTTGTAATATACAAGCATCAAGTTCCCTTCTGTTCAGGTGGCCTGCATCACACATGGGAACTTTTCTGGTAAAAAAAATACATTTTTGTGGTTTGGAACATTTTCACACGCCGCTTGACTCACTGTACTGCGTGTGGGGGATGACACGGAGCAAACGAACCAGAAAAACCTCCAAGTATCCTGAAATATATTGTCAAACGATCAATTAAAGGGATAATTCACCCAAAAATAAATTTGCTGTTAACCCTCAGGCCATCCAAAATGTAGGTGACTTTCCTTTAGCAGAACAGTAAAGAAGATTACTGATGAAACTGTGGTCATTCATAAAATGCAAGTCAGTGGCTGCTAGGGGTGTGCGATATATATCGTCTGCAATAATATCGTAATTGTTGTTTTAACGATGTGCGATTTGACATTATCGAGTATTTTGCAAAAACCATTCAAAACATCCCTACAGAGCGTAATCTACTTGTGTGTGTGCGCATTTAGAGTGCGTTCTTTCACTGCATGATTCAGTCTATTAAAATGCATTTAGAATTATCACAAATTCAAGACATGATGGCAGAAAATGTATATATTTATACCACTTCATATAGTTATTCAATTTCACACGAAGAGTGCCGTTTTTCTCCAAAAATTACCATGATTACAAATGTGACATTGAATTCAATAAACAATAAGTTAATTAAGAGACTTACGTTTTAGACACCATATTGCTTGTTTTTGCTCTATTTCGCCAACAAAAATCATCCCGAATACAGCCGCAGCGCTGTTTTGTGTCTCTGAGCAACATGACGGTGTTTCGTTCTTGAATGAATCAACTGTTTAAATGATTCGGTTCAATCGCAACGACTCACTTATTAACAGTGATTTGCTGCCACCTACTGGCGGTTTTAATTTCAAATTTCTGCTTTTATTTTTAGATGTTTTTCATGTTTTAAATCATTTCAAATATCAGTATTCAACGTTTTATGTTTAATATATCAAAACATTATTTATGCATTTGTAATTGCAGGTTAAATGCATTCATGTCTTGCATTAAACAAAATACATGTGTGTAAATACATCTAAATGCCACTTCAGATGCAGCTTCTGTGTTGATTTAATTTGCTTGGTAACAGCCCAGATGTCTTATTATTCTAATTCCCTGATTAAATGTAAGAATTTGACTCAAAAGATAACGGACACTTTTAGAAAAAATGGCTTTATATAGGTAAAATGCCCATAAAACATAAAAATCAGTTTAAACTTATTGGAAAAGATTCATTTCTATCAGTATGAACTGACCACCACACAGAATATGAAGAATATTAAAAACATTATGAGTCAGCTGTCTTCAGCAGTCCTTAAGGTACCAGCACAATAACACACTCAGCAAAATATCGTCTAATTATCGTTATCGATAAAATCCCAGAAAATATCGAGATATTATTTTTTGTCAATATCGCACACCCCTAGTGGCTGCATTTATTTGAGAGAGAAAAAATACTACCCCTGGCTCCTGACAATATATTGTGGTCTTATGAAGTGAAACAATCAGTTTGTGCAACATTATATACAACATTATTACCTGTAATCCAGAGCCTCAGGCAAACGGTTACGAACGAATCATTCTTTTGAACCGGTTCTATTTGGTGAACTAGTTGAATCAGTTCACCAAATCAGACTGAATCATCTGAAACAGTTCCCAGCTCGAGCAGCACAAGTTACTCAATCAAAACTCACTTTCAGATGCCTGACAGTCACTCCGACTGGAAATGAACCAAAATAGCGGCATATCTGATCCTATGATGAATGAATCATTCAGCGCTCCAGTTCCTCCAATAGTCACTGAACTGAGGAAACAATTCAACTTGGACCGAAGACCGATGAGCCGCTGATATGTGCATGCGTGAACCGAGTGCTTGAATGAAGGGACTGATTTATTCACTTTATATGCTTTTTAGACATGTAAAACAACCATGTTTCACATCATTATTGGGTGCTTTAATAATATAATTGCATATATGTTACAGCATTGTGTGATTATGTAAACGAACTAGTGAACTGAACCAGTTCACTGAAACGAACTGTCTGAAAGAATCAGTTTGTGGAAAAGAATCAGATTTCCCCGTTGCACGAGGCTCTGGATTTCAGGTAATAATGCTGTAAATAATGTTCAGTTTCTTGCACAGACCAATCATTTCTCTTCATAAGACCTCAATATATCGTCAGGAGCCACGGGTATTTTGTGTTCCTTGATATGCTGTTTTTATTCTCAAAATCGGGCAGCCGCTGAATTGCATTTTATGAATCATCAAGGCGCACGGTTTCAGCTAAAAATCTTTTCCGTTCTACTGAAGAAAAAAAGTCACCTATCGCTTTAAACATCAATCGAAGAAAAAAAAATCCCAAATACAGACTCAAAGTCACGATGAAACAAAAGTAACAACAGATCTTTTCTTTTATACAAAAACAATGTAGGGCGGGGTCTTGGTTCTACACACTGGATGGTGATTGGATGTTGAGATGTGGGCGTGGCACTCAAAAATGTACGCAGATGAATGTGAACTTGCAGGGGTGGAGTTTATGCACCTAGCAACCACCTAGCAACCACTCACCACATCCTAGCATTGTGCCAACAACTTCTGCTCAAGCAAACACTCTCTAATTTACTAATTAGACATTTATCTGACTTATTTTAATCGATAGTTTATTTACAGTCACAGATTACTGGTGATCAGTGGTGATAATCACTCATAAACCTACAAACCATGAGCTACTACTATGGTAAATGTCCAAAACACCATGGTAATACCATGGTACACATGCAAAAAAACATGGTACTACCATTCTAAAACAATTATAGCACCATAACAATTTTTTACACTTGAAATCAAGTAGCGACAGACATAATTATGAGATACTAGCATGGTAAATGCCTAAAAAACATGGTAATACCATGGTACGTGTGCAGAAAAATATAGTAGTGTGATTTTAAAACCGTTAAAGCACCATGATGATTTTTGCCACTTGAAATCAAGCAGTAACAGACATGAATACGAGCTACTACCATGGTACGTCCGAAAAACATGGTAATACCATGGTACAAGTTAAAAAAAAATAAAACATGTCCATAAAACCACGTTACCATGGAAGTACCACGGTGACATTTAATACTTCTTTACAAGTGAAAATAAGCAATAACAGACACGACAGAGTGCCAATACCATGGTAAATGCCCAAAAAGCATGTATGCAAAAAACATGGTAGTAGTTATAGCACCATGATAATTGAAAATCAAGCATTAATAGACATGATTATGAGCTATGTCCAAAAAAAAACACACAGTATTACCATGACAGTACCATGGTGATATTTAATACTTTTTTGCATGTGAATATAAGCAGTGACACACATGATAGAGAGCTAGTACCATGGTAAATGACTAAAAAACATGGTATTACCATTCTAAAGCCATTATAGCAGTGAAATCAGACATGATTCAGATTGACATGATGGAAACATCACACATGTGCACAATTGTTGTGATGCTGCGCGGTGTGTGTGTGTGTGTGTGTGTGTGTGTGTGTTTTGACTCAGGCTTCCGCCACACACACACACACACACACACACACACACACACACACACACGACACCGAGCTCACGGATCCACAGCAGCACACATGATGATGTTCATAATCATAACACGAGTTAGCACCGGTGATTTACTCACATCTCAGTGGCTGACGCTGAACGTGATCACAGGTGTTTCGCGTTCTTCATCCTCATCCTCATCCTCATCCTCATCAAAGCCCGCCGCCGCTTATTCCGCTCGAACCGCGCCTCATCCGAACGGGAATCTGCTCAATGAGACGCTCAAACACTAAAGCACACCTCCTCAAGTGTACTAATGAGTGTGTGTGAGGCTCGTGTGGATCTGTGGCAGCCGAACAGTTCCCAGCCCCGCGGCGGCGCGTTCTGATCCGGGTCCTAGCGCCGCCGAGCGTCTGCGAACGCCAACAACAGGTTGCAGCGCGATCATTGGACGTTCGCTTATGAATATTAATCAGATGCTGACGTTCTTTACTGGAGCGTCCAATTAAGTAGTGTAATTAATATTCACGAGGTGAGGCTTCACACATCCATAGACTGCGAAAATGCAGTCAAATGTAAAAAAAACAACAATATTTCAGGAATTATAGAATGCTGTTTGGATACTATTTTTCTTCTTCGTATTGCTTACTGTGAACTGAAATTTTAGATCATTGCTATAATTTTATAATATTTTAAAACATGTATTGACTTTTAAATATGATATCATTCTCACTCACGGTGACGTGAGCAAAAAAAATATATACTGGGGGGGGGGGGGGGGGGGACTAAAAGGTGCATCTTTTGCGCTTCAGATTTATCAAAAAAATAAATAAATAATGAATCCAGCACTCCCTCTGTTGCCAGCCAGGTGAATTAAAGAGTGCTAATACTTTACAGCAAACATACTTTTTCATTCTTCACTCATTTAATAGACTGTATTAAAGAGACGGACTCATTAAGAAAGCATCTGCAGGTCTTCCTGCGCTTGCATGCTCTTTGTGCAACAACAATGAACTCTTTGTGTTGATCTAATTTACAAATCTAATTTGACAAGCATGCCGACCCAATTCACATAGGAAAGATAAATCCGCCCACCCAGTGATTGCATAACTCCAAAACTTCACACACATCCATACAAACTCACCTTAAACTCACAACAAACAGCTTTATACTGTGACAGAATGACACACTGATGTCTCTCAGTGATGATGCATTCCCTGTCATCTAGAACTAGACACAATCTAGTTCTGTTCACTAATCTGGATCTAGTCACTGAAGATCTCAGCCGAGTGAAGATCTGTGTTCACATGGCATCAGCTCTCCGTCTCCATGTGAACCGCTAATGTGGAGAGGCAATAGCTTTTAATTGTTTATCAAATGCCAATTAGACTCAATAAGGAAGTAATAAAAGTAGAAAGAAAGGGTTTGCTGGGTTTGTGTTGAACTCGCCTTAAATATTTGTGACTAAAACAGTAAAATAATATGCAAAAATATTTAACATTTAACAGTTTTGATTTAATACTTTTTTCATTGCATATTACATTATCATCATAAATGAACTGGTTTTAGGTTTACAATTTAAATGCATCTTTTGGTCATGTATACTGAAAAAAAAGATGACTAAAAGGTGCATTTTGCTCTTTAGATAAATCAAAAAATTATCTGAATTGTGACCTTTTTATATAATTTTTCTATTATAATAATATTTTTATACAATGCAAATGTATTTTTACAATTCATAATATAAGGAAGTAATATATAATAAATAAAAATATAATATAACATATTATATTATGTTATGTTATATTATATTACGTTAATATTATTTAATGAACCTGAGCTATTTTTTATTATTTTTACGTTATTAATATTACTATTATTTTACACATTAGCAAAGATTAATAAATACTGTAATACTGGACATTGCTAGGTAATGCATTAACTAATGTTAACTAATAGGAACTTTTTGTGTATTTATAGAAATGTATAATATTTTACATGTATTTTCTTCTAAATATAATATAATTTGCACTTACATTAAGAAAACAAAAGATGTTTTTACTGTCACCTTTTTACCTTATTTTTTTCTGTTATAATATTTTTACAATGTAAATGTATTTTTACAATTTTAAATATAATATATTTAATCATATTAATGTTCTTTAATGGATCTGAGCTTTTTTTTTTAAATATAAACTAATGTTAATAAGGATGAATAAATACTGTGACAAATGTACTGCACATTGATAGTTAATGCATTAACTAACGTTAACCAATGCAACCTTATTGTAAAGTTGTACCAATGTATGATAACTGTCTATGAGCATTTTCATCATAATAATGTTATTTCAAGAAAGCAGAGTCACCAAATTGAATTCAGGACAAGTTAATGTAGTTAATATACACTGCTGGTCAAAAGCTTGGGATCAGTAAGATTTGTAATGTGTTTTAAAGAAGTCTCTTCTGTTCATCAAGGCTGCATTTATTTGATCAGAAATACAGAAAAATCAGTAATATTGTGAAATATTATTGCAATTTAAAATAATGTTTTTCTATTTTAATATACTTTAAACTGTATTTATTTCTGTGATGCAGCGCTGAATTTTCAGCATCATTACTCCAGTCTTCAGTGTCACATGATCTTCAGAAATCATTTTAATATGCTGATTTATTATCAATATTGGAACCTTTTTTTTGGAACCTGTGATTCTTTTTTTCAGGATTCTTTGATGAATAAAGTAATAAGACAGCATTTATTTAAAATAGAAATCTTTTCTAGCAATATAAGTATTTTTTATCACTTTTGATCAATTTAACACATCCTTGCTGAATAAAACTCTTCATTTCTTTCAACAACAAAAAAATAAATAAATGAATAAAATAAATAAATAAAAATTCAAATTGCTGACCCCAAACTTTTGAACGGTATATTGTTACAAAAGATTTATATTTTGAATAAATGCTGTTCTTTTGAACTTTTTATTCATCAAAGAATCCTGAAAAAAGTATCACAATATTGATAATAAATCAGCATATTAGAATGATTTCTGAAGATCATGTGACACTGAAGACTGGAGTAATGATGCTGAAAATACAGCTGCGCATCACAGAAATACATTACATTTCAAGGTATACTAAAATAGAAAAGCATTATTTTAAATTGCAATAATATTTCACAATATTACTGATTTTTCTGTATGTCTGATCAAATAAATGCAGCCTTGATGAGCAGAAGAGACTTCTTTAAAACACATTACAAGATTACTGATGTTTCTGTCGAATAAGTTATTGTTCACTGATGTCTAAAGATCTCATATCTTTTATGCATGCATTAGCCTAGTTATCCAAACTTAAACTATTGTTTAAAAAGTGTTTAGGAAGGATGATTTTAATACAGTATTACACTAATGAGAATTGCAAACAGCAGGCTTGAGATTCAGTGCATTTTATGAGTGTGCTAGCTTGTAGAGTTTTGTTATTGCACGTAGCGCACGTGACGGAAGCGTGCTGTCTGCTGACGTCATCACAGGACACGTGACGCTTACGATCACATGACGAGCAGAAGCGGAAAACAGGAAGGAGCGCATCAAAGATATTTATTAATAATCAGGTAAAAGCTTCGTTTGAGTTAAGCACTGTGTTTCCACGCGAAACATTTTATTTGCATGCATGCATTCATTTGTAGATGACTGTATCTTATCTAAGGGTGAAGTAAACAAATCGTGGCATGCACGAACCCATCTTTGTCTCGGATCATTTGAGTGAGGATATAACAGCGTCCACTTTCATGCGCACTCATTTATTGTGAATCACCATCAAGCGTGTATTATGTGTTTGTGTATTATGTGCATTGTGTATGTTGTGTGCATCAGGGTAGGATGTGAAGATGGCCTCAGCGGTGGAGAGGACGGATGATCTGGTGCGAGAGTATCTGATATACCGCGGTTTCACCAGCACACTGAAGCACCTGGACTCAGAGATCAAAGCAGACAAAGAGAAAGGCTTCAGAGTGAGTTTATGCCTGGATATTCACCTCCACACGCGTGCAGTGTCATGCTTTCAGCGGATCTGATCTGCAGACGTGTTGCGTGCAGGACAACAGGACAATAATGAGCTATTGAGAAACATTGCATACGGTCATTTGCGTTCAGATATGCAGTGTTGGGGGTAACGCATTACAAGTAACGCGAGTTACGTAATCAGATTACTTTTTTCAAGTAACTAGTAAAGTAACGCATTACTTTTTAATTTAGAAGAGAATATCGGAGTTACTTTTTAAAATAAGTACGCAAGTTACTTTTTTTTTTTTTTTTCCAATTTATTGATT
>NW_015639821.1:372030-372334 GCF_001515625.1 Sinocyclocheilus rhinocerous
ATAACTTTTTTTATTTTAAAAACAAACAAGCAAGCCCTGTCCAGATTTAAAAAGTAACGCAAAAGTAACGTAACACATTACTTTCCATAAAAAGTAACTAAGTAACGTAATTAGTTACTTTTTTATGTAATGCATTACTTTTCAAAGTAACTTTCCCCAAACTGTATACGAGTATGCATGAACATGCACAAGTCAAATATACATTATTGATCTGTAAAAATAGTCCAAACAGCTGATAAAAACATCACAATAATCCACAAGTAATCCACAGCACTCCAGTCCATCAGTTAACATCTGGAGAAGT
>NW_015639821.1:372662-378833 GCF_001515625.1 Sinocyclocheilus rhinocerous
TGGACTCTCATTCTGACGGCACCCATTCACTGCAGAGGATCCATTGATGAGCAAGTGATGCAATGCTACATTTCTTCAAATCTGACAAAGAAACAAACTCATCAACATCTTGGATGGCCTGAGGGCCGTGAGATCAAATTAATTAATGTTTGGGTGAACTATTCCTTAAAGTCAGATAACTTATTAAAATAATAGCACATCTCTCCTCAACAAGCTGCTTGATTCAATATATCATTCATGTTTGTGCAAGATGAGTAACATGCCAAAATTTAATAGGGTTAGAGGTTGTTCAAATCCCTAACACTTATAAGCAGTGCTAACAGTGATGCTTCCCATAATAAATGTTACTGCTGGATCTTATAGGGAAATAATAGAACAAACGCAGTTCCCACGTAACCTGTTTTAATTATATTTAGCACATTTATTTCCTCATTCTCAGCCTTCAGAGTTTTTCATGGGTTTTTAGTGCTTGGGGGAGGTGTTGAGTTGCTGTGATATTGCTTTTCCCTGCTTTCACCGTTGTTGAAGTGCCTGACAGGAGAAAACATCACACCCTGACCTCAGTGGAACGTGTTTTGAAAGCCTTGGGCCACACATGCTGTCCTTTGCAGACGCTGTTATAATGTTTGAAACAATAGCCCCATTTAGCAGACATGTATTTTCTGTCTTGGCTGGTGTTTTATTTGTTCATCTTCTAGAAGGACCAGTAGTGTCTCTCATCACAATAGATTGTTGACCCTCAAGGGCAGTTAGAAAATAAGAGAGATGTAGATGGGAATTGATGTCAGCGTCACCGATCAATAGGGCTGTTTGGCAGTCTTCATCTGCCCATCAGAACAGGCTTTGCCTTTGATAAACGTACTCTTTGTATTCATGTTCGTTTCATATGGTTTTTATACGATTTTCAAGAACTGTTCCAATTGAATGACAACCGCCAAGTAAAAAGTACTGTAATAACATTTTCTTATACTTTTTACGTTTAAATCATTCTCCAAAAAAATAATTATTTTATTATTTTTATTTTCAAATATTGTGAATTAATGTATAAGTATCAAATAGTTATGTACTCATTTTCAGGCCATCCAAGATTAGTTTGTTTCTTCATCATATTTTGAGAAATATTTTGCTCAGCAATGGATGCTCTGCAGTGAATGGGTGCCGTCAGAATGAGAGTCCAAACAGCTGATAAAAACATCACAATAATCCACAAGTAATCCACAGCACTCCAGTCCATCAGTTAACATCTGGAGAAGACAAAAGCTGAAACACATCCAGCATTAAGACGTTTTTAACTAAAATACCATAGAGTCCATAATCCATAATAACTCTTCCTCCAGTGAAAAAGTGCATCTCCTGTTGTCTCTCACATCAAAATCCAGCCACATATTAGTTTAGAGCTGTTTAAACGCTGCTTGATCTGTGCAGATTTCTCTCCCGATTCAGACCAGAACACTTTTTCACTGCAGGAAGCCTTATTATGGATCATGGACTCAATGTATTTTAGGTAAAAAGTTTCAGCTTTTGTATTCTCCAGATGTTAACTGATGGACTGGAGTGGTGTGGATTATTGTGATGTTTTTATCAGCTGTTTGGACTCTCATTCTGACGGCACCCATTCACTTGCAGTGAGCAAGTGATACAATGCTACATTTCTCCAAATCTGATGAAGAAACAAACTCCTCCACATCAGTATATTTAATGTTGTGTTGTGCCGATTTGTACAGTTTTCTCTCCACAGTCAGATCTCAGGGTTTTGTTGATTCGTGTTTTATTACAGGTTGATAAGATCATCGATCAGCTCCAGCAGCTGATTCAGAGTTTTGATCTGACTGGTCTGAAGGAGTACTGGACGTATCTGGACCGCAGGCTCTTCTCCAGACTGGAGGACGTCTACAGACCCACCGTCAACAAGCTGAGGACCAGCCTCTACCGCTTCTACATCATTCACACGGTTCAGGTGCTCCAGAACATGTCCCGCTCATGTTTCACACACAAATCAATAGACCGAAGTTAGAAATTGTATTTTGCATAAATGAAACTGAAGCACATTTTCTTGGATCATTAAGGCTTTTTGTATTGTTGTGTCATTTTCATGGTGATTACACACATTTGTCCCTCTAATTTTGTTATTGTTATGCAAAACAAGCTATATTATTTCAAGGTAGTACTACATTTAATTTATGGGGATAATAAATACCCATAAATTAAATGTAGATCAATTAAAATAACATAAATTAAATACGGTAAATACTTACCGTAATAAAAATAATAACAGTAATAAATAACAATACTAAAAGTAATAACATTAAATAATAATAATTATTATAATACTATTCATTGATATATAAGTATATACTTAAAAATAATAATATATTAAATAAATAATAATAATAACTATAAAAATAAAAACAATAATAAAGTAATAAAAGCTGTATTATTTCAAGTTAGTGCTAAATGTAATTAATGCTGATAATGAATTTTACACTGATCAATCATTTAAAATATTGTTAATATATTAATTAACATAATATTCATTAATATATCAATGTAAACTAAATGTAAATAATTATACTAATAATGAAAATGATAATAATAAAATACTATTCATTAATATATAAATATACTTAATGTTGTAATAATAAAAATAAAAATAATAAACTACTAATAATAAATATAACATGATAAAAAGCTAAATTATTAATTTTTGCTTATCAAAAATCTAAAATATAATTAATACATTAATTAATATAATATTAATTAATATATATATATATTAATATTATTAAATAATAATAATAATAATAATATAAATACTATTCATTAATATGTAAATATATACTAAATAAATAAATATTAATAATAAATAAATAATAATGTAAAATAATCATAATAAATAAAAAGGTTTAGAAGTGTGTGGTTCTGTATCTGTCTGTCATTTTTCTGCTCAGCATAGTTCATCAGTGGGAGACCGATGTCTTGTGTCTCTGCTGTGTCTCAGATGAAGAATACAGAGAAGACGCAGGAGTTTTTCCTGAAGCAGGTGCTGGAGCTGCAGGCTCAGCCGGAGTGGCGTGATTGGTTCGCTCTGCCCTTCATCCCGGCGCCGGAGCAGAATCCCTCCTTCTCTCCGTATTTCTCCCGCCAGTGGGCCGACACCTTCCTGGTGTCTCTGCACAACTTCCTGAGCGTCCTCTTCCAGTGCATGCATATCCAAACACTGCCTGCTATGGGATGCTTATGATGGTCCTTCAGCTGTTGAAATAGCATTAATGTGACTTTGATGCATAGAAATAATACTTTTTGTTTAAATTTTGTATGTGCATTAATTGTAATGAGATCAGACTGACTGAGCTCCTTAACAGCGTCACCTCAGCCTGTGCTCTTGAGCTTCGACGGTGAAGTCCAGAGAATCACGAGTGTTCAGGAGGAGAGCGAGCAGCTCAGAGAAAAAAAAGTGTTATTACTATACGATACAAGACAAACAATACACAAACCAATACAAACAAGGCGATAGTGCAGAGTTAAGCCTTATCTGCAATACAGTCGGCGATAAACAGTATGCTGTTTAATGATACAATACAAAGACAGTGCAAATTTAAGCCTTATTAAATATCGTATTGCACAGTTGGCACGGAAGATGTACATGTTGCATTGTTTGCATTCTAAAGGCTCCAGTGAGTGGACAAATATTGCACAGGAATGTTGCACAATAGACATAATAATGCACACTATAGTAATAATATTGCATACATTGACGTGACATGATAGATATGCAACTCCATTGTAAAAATGTGCACTAGAATAAAACATAAAATATGTTATTCAACTCATTCCTTTGTACAATGAAGCACTTACGATATGATAATGAATCATACTAATCAACAATTAAAAATATATTAATTAATATAATATTCAGTAATATACATATATAAAATAATAATTATTATTATTATTAATAATAATTTCTATTTCTGAAAAATAAAGTTAAATAATAATATACTAATACTAAATGTTAATAATAATAATATAATTACTAGTAATAATACAAATATTTTTAATTAATATAAATGTACAATAAGAAGTTATATAATAATAATAATAACATAAAAAGGTAGAATTAAATAGTTTTAGATCAATAATTAAAAATATCAATATATAAATAAATCTAATATTCAGTAATATAGAAATATATACTAGATAATATAAATAATATAATAGTAGTAATAATAATAATAAATAATAATAACGTAACAACTCAGATTTTATAAAAATGTCAAGGTAGTACTAAATAATTTATACTAATAATAAATTGATACTGATCAATTATTAAAAATATAATTTATATATTAATCTAATATTCAGTAATATATAAATATATGCTTAATAATAACAATAAAAATAATAATACTAAAAATATTATTCATCAACATATAAATATGTATTTAATATAAACAATAATAAATTGAATAAATAATAATAATACAAATAATAACAATAAAGGTAAATTATTTCAAGGTAGTACTTAATTGATGCTGATAATACATTTATACTGATCAGTAATTAAAAATATTAATATATGAATGAATGTAATATTAATATAAATGGTACTAAAAATACAAATGTTAAATCTTAATAATAAAACACTATTCATTAATATATAAATACAGTGGGGGAAATATTTATGTGTTTTTTCTGGATTTTTTGGTTGATATTCTGTCTCTATCCGTTAAAATAAACCTACCGTAAAAATGACAGACCCTTCATTTCTTTCTAAGTGAGCAACTTACAAAATCAGCAGGGGATCAAATAAATATTTCCCCCACTGTATATGCTTAAATAATAATGATACATGTAATATAATAAAAAAAGGTAGTACTGCATTTTAAAAGTTGCACTGGAATAAAACAGTTCAGTTCTGCACATCTGTTAGTTTGCAGATGTGTATAGTGAAGCGCTTACAATGGAAACAAGGTAATTTTGGAAAGATGCATCTGTCTGTAATCTGATATCTGGGTCTGTTCCAGTTATTTGCTCTTCACGGAGAGACGCGCCTGAAGAAAGACGAGGAGATGGTCCATCACAAACTCCCGCCGTACGTCCAGCACATGGACCGACTCGGGGACACTGAGCTGTGAGGAGACTCGCACAATACAGATATATTAACTTCTTATAATGAGCCTGACAAGAGTTTGATTAGTGAATAAACATTCACTTGAAATGGCACTTTCTCACCATAGTCTTGATTTGACGTGTTTGTGTCTAGGCCTGTCGCAATAATCTATATATCGATTTATTGTGCAATATATGTACATGACCTCAATCATTTTTGGTGACGCAATATATCGCACATTATATTTACTTAAAAATTTATGTCACCATGTTTTGTATAGGGATGCACCGAATGTTCGGCAACCGAAATTATTCGGCCGAAAATAGCAAAAAAAGCTCTTTCGGTGTTCGGCTGAATAAGCGAAAAGACCGAATAAATTGTACCGAACAATGATATGACGCGATCAAATAGCAACCAGCGTAGAGTGAGAGGCGCACATTCTTTATAATGCAGCACACATGTCAGCAGTGTGGAAGCATTTAAACTGTCGGAGAAAGACGCAACAATCATTACAAGCAGCGACAGCGAGAGACTGTTTAGGACTGCATCGCATGTCTTCAATGAGAAGAGGAAGGGGTGATTGTTGCTGGTTACTGTATGATGATTGAAATCGCGAAATGGCCTTAAACAATTAGTAAATAAACTGCAGAACGTTATGTTTTCTAATACACGCACGCATTTTATGTATTCTGACAGCGCTGCACGAACTCGCAGCAGATCTGCTTGATAACCAGGGTTCAAAGTCCAAAGCGTGAGGAAAATCTGCCCTGAAACATTGTTACTCGTCAGTTGCTCAGTCATGTGACAATGCGATACGTACGACGTATTCATAATGAGACTCATTTATAAATCTGCTGTTGTCAACAAAAAGAAGCGCTGAGGTCTTCCTGCGCGTTTCCGCCAAAATAAAAGTTGAGAAAAAGCAAGAACTCTTATCAACATTCATAAATGTTAGTATTGTAATTTTACTGTTACAGTTTACTGTAAAAAGTAAGACAATAATAATGATAATAATCATTAAAACAGCTCTGTTAATACATTTATTATAACATACACACATA
>NW_015639821.1:379697-382220 GCF_001515625.1 Sinocyclocheilus rhinocerous
ATAATAATTACAACAGCTCTGTTAATACATTTATTATGACATTCACACATAGTGTTCAAATTAGGATCTGTAATATTTTCTAATGTTTTAAAAGAAGTCTCTTCTCAGCAAGGCTGCTTTTAATTGTACAGTAAAAAAATAAAATAAATCCATGCCTGATTCAAGAAGGGGGTCTGATGGCCAAAAAATATTATTTTACTAGCTCATTAATTTTAAGTTAAATTGTGCTTTGTTGTTGGTATAGTGTCTGCTAGAATGTTAAAAATGTTCAGTGTTAAATATTTTTTAATTGTTGTTTTGTAATAGATTTTTTTTTTGTTGAAAAGCAAGACAAAACAGTAAAAAGTAGTCATGAGCTGCTGGTTCACATTTAAAAAATGCTTCTACAAACAAAGTTTCATCTGCAGATATGATCTTGTTTAGGGATCTGTGTCTTTATGCATACAGACATCTGACTTATAAGTAGATTGTGTTTTTCAGCAATAGTGTGCACCCTTCATTTACAGAGAAATGAAGGTCCGGGAAAAATCTGTAGATGGAAAAATCTCATCTTGTGCATTTTTTTTTTTTTCTACTTTGCACTTTTTGTTTATTTACTATTTATTCAGGGTTTTTAAGGTATCTAATATTTTGATACTTAATTTCCATGATCTAAATATTCTTAAGAATTCAAAGTTTGTTGTCATTTGAAAGTGTGTTGGCCTTCTTGCATTATTTTGCTTTTATATTACGATTATATATTCAGTGGCCTAAAATGGTCTTAAAATTACAATAATATTGTTTATCGCAATTATTTCTGGGGCAATATATCGCACAACAAAAAGTTGTTATCGTGACAGGCCTATTCATCATGGAACCACAGAGGCTCTTGTTAAGCTATTTTATGTTTTTTTCTTTAAGTTATTTTCTTGTTATTTTATTTTGTGTTAAGTTATTTTTTTTCTGAATGTTCTCTGAAAGTTCAAATCAAAACATCCAGTTTTTTAAATGTTTTTTTTTATTTTTTACTTAAAGACAACATTAAGGGGAATGTTATATTTTATTATTTTGCAGACATCATGTGAATGTAACTTTTGAACGTTCTCTAAACCATCTTAGATGAACGTCCAACTAAAATGTTAAAAAAAAAAAGTTCCATAAACAATGTATAAATAATGTTTTTGTGCTAACATTTTAAGAACATTATAGAAGACCAGATAACTTTGAATTAATGTTACAGGGAAAATGTTTGTTCATAACATTGAGAGAACCTTGCCAAAAAAACATTTGTGAACGTTCCCTGTTGGCTGGAACAAAGATGATCTTCCAGCATCAGGGTGGGATGTCCAACAATGCTCCTCCTTATTCTAAACTGTTTACAACATGCTTCTCTTCTCAGATATTGTGAGTGAACACAACTCTTCCTTATATGGGGACCGAAAACCACATACCTAGTGCTCAGGAAGACACTCCTGACATAATACCAATGACACGCAAAATCCACAGTGTGACACCTGAAATTGTGCAGCATGACTTCTGGTAATCCAGAGAATACAGATATGTGTGGTGCTCAGGAAGCGGGATGGGGATGTCAATGACAGCTAAAGGCAAAAAGCCATATTTTTAGGTATTTTTAAAAGTGGACCACTAATGGGAATAAATGTGGCAGAAGTTTGTCAGAGGAATCAATTAAATTATGTCATGAGGAACATCAGTACATTACTTTAGTACAGAATGATATGATCAAGGACAAAAACTATGACTGAGGGATGACATCACAGGCAAAGCTGTCAAATATTTCAATTGGACTGAAATGGTTTTCGCCATTTTATAGAAGCAACTTCATCAAATCAATGTGCAAATTTGACTAAAATCAACTAAACAACAATTTGCACCTGCGTTCATTACATTTCATAAGTAGGAATGAGTGCTAGATGTCAACAATGACAATATTTCCGTGTTTTGATAAAGTTCTGCTAAGTTAGTCAAGTTTAGCTAGAAGCTGAGGCGAGTTTATCCATTATTATGCTGTTACATTATGATTATATATTCAGTGGCATAAAATGGTCTTTAAAATGACAATAATATCGCGTATTGCAATTATTTCTGGGGCAATATATCGCACAACAAAAAGTTGTTATCGTGACAGGCCTAGTTGTGTCTGTGATCTTTTCTGGAAATCATCTCAGGATCAGTGCATTTGAAAAATCACCTCATTGTCAGAATCTCCCAACGTGCATTTGAAATGTATTTGCACAAATAACATCTAAATGAGGTGTAAACGTTTCTGTTCCTGTCATTTCTGCGAGCATTTTGAGCTTTTTATGAAGATTCGCATGAAGTCACGTTGTATACAATCAGACTTCTTCAAGATTCTTGACAAAAAGCCTCTGTGTAATTTACTGGAGAATCAAGGCGAACAGGATAAACAGAGGACGGGAAGTGAGCGGGAATCAGGTGCTGTGTGTGTGAGTGTGAGTGTGAGTGTGTGAGTGTGTGGGTGTGAGTGTGTGTGTGAGTGTGTGTGAGTGTGAGTGTGAGAGT
>NW_015639821.1:382676-403168 GCF_001515625.1 Sinocyclocheilus rhinocerous
GTGTGTGTGTGTGTGTGTGTGTGAGTGTGAGTGTGAGTCTGTGTGTGTGCGTGTGTGTGTGTGTTTTCAGAAACGTGAGCAATGTTTCGTCTGTTTTCTCTCAGAGATCTCGTGTCCAGTCAGAGGAATGTCAACATGACCACGCCGTCCAGAAACTTCTTCTCCACCTTCCTCCCTCAGGGCCGATGGGTCCCCGGGAAAACGGCCCCGGGGCCCCAATCCTCACCCACACAGGCCTCGCTGGGCCGGAAGGATCCCGCCGCCACAGCACAGGTACATCAGTCTTATTTTAACATCATTCAGATAATATGTGAACCTGGAGCACAAAAGCAGTCTTAAGTCGCTGGGGTATATTTGTAGCAATAGCCAAAAATACATTGTATGGGTCAAAATTATAAATTTTTCTTTTATGCCAAAAATCATTAGGATATTAATTTGTACTCATTAAAATACTTTACTATTAGATGTTTTAATTATTTATTTTAATTTAATTGTATTATTTACTTATTTAATATTTTTAAAGTTACATTATTGTTTTTGGTACTCATTCTTATACTGTATTGTCAGTGTATTATTGATTTATTTACTTATTTTAATCTGCTTTTTATTTAATTGTATTTACTTTGATTTTTATTATGTATTTATTAAGTTACGTTATTGTTTTTCTAGTCATTGTACTGTACTGTTTTTCATGTTATTTATTAGTTTTAATTTAATTTATTTATTTTATTTTAATTAACATGATTGTTTTTTTTCTACTCAATATTGTACTGTACTTAGATGCATTATTTATTTACTTATTTTAATCGAATTTTTATTTAATCAAATTTGTTTTTAATCGCATTTATTTTAATATCTTTCTTTCTACTCATTATTGTACAATGCGTTTTTCGTATTTTTATTTATTTTAATCAAGTTTTTATTTTATTGTCATCTTTTTTTATTATTTACTTATTTTTTTTGCATTGCTTTTCTTGAAGCATTTCCACAGACCCCTAGCACTTCCTTGTGGAAAACCCCTGATCTAGCAAACTAAATTTAAACCCTGTTTTTCTGTGTCTTTCTGCTAATCTAATGGTTTTTCTGCCTGTGATTTTTTTTTTTTTCAGTCTGCGAAGGCAAAAGATCCACCTTCTGCAAAAGACTTGAAGATGCCCACTGTTTCCACGGCGACGGTGGATTTGGCGACAGGTCATTCCCGACAGAGACGGCACCATGACCACGAGAAAGAGAGAAAAGAGCTGCTCTCCAAACTCCCACCGCAGGTCCGAGAAATTATCCAACAGCGCCGAACAAAGGCCTCTCTGTCTCTCTCACTCTCTTCCAGCATGTTCACTGCGTTTCTGCATTTTGCTCCTCACATGACACTGGCGCAACAGCAGCCACACACTTATCCATTGGTTTTTGTTTGGGAAGTACATTTCCTATTCATTTTCTTCATAGGGATTTCAAAAATTCTGATCCATAACCCAAACCAACAACCCAAAATGACATAAACATTAATCTGAAACAAAAAAAAACTCTTTGAAACTCAAGATACAAGACTGTGTTTTAGAGATATTTTATGATTTATTAGTTTTAATTTAATTAATTAATTTTATTTTAATTAACATGATTGTTTTTTCTACTCAATATTGTACTGTACTTAGATGCATTATTTATTTACTTATTTTAATCGAATTTTTATTTAATCAAATTTGTTTTTAATCGCATTTATTTTAATATCTTTTTTTCTACTCATTATTGTACAATGCGTTTTTCGTATTTTTATTTATTTTAATCAAGTTTTTATTTTATTGTCATCTTTTTTTATTATTTACTTTTTTTTTTTGCATTGCTTTTCTTGTAGCATTTCCACAGACCCCTAGCACTTCCTTGTGGAAAACCCCTGATCTAGCAAACTAAATTTAAACCCTGTTTTTCTGTGTCTTTCTGCTAATCTAATGGTTTTTCTGCCTGTGATTTTTTTTTTTTTCAGTCTGCGAAGGCAAAAGATCCACCTTCTGCAAAAGACTTGAAGATGCCCACTGTTTCCACGGCGACGGTGGATTTGGCGACAGGTCATTCCCGACAGAGACGGCACCATGACCACGAGAAAGAGAGAAAAGAGCTGCTCTCCAAACTCCCACCGCAGGTCCGAGAAATTATCCAACAGCGCCGAACAAAGGCCTCTCTGTCTCTCTCACTCTCTTCCAGCATGTTCACTGCGTTTCTGCATTTTGCTCCTCACATGACACTGGCGCAACAGCAGCCACACACTTATCCATTGGTTTTTGTTTGGGAAGTACATTTCCTATTCATTTTCTTCATAGGGATTTCAAAAATTCTGATCCATAACCCAAACCAACAACCCAAAATGACATAAACATTAATCTGAAACAAAAAAAAACTCTTTGAAACTCAAGATACAAGACTGTGTTTTAGAGATATTTTATGAGAGAATGAAGTACTAATCCCACAAAGAAATCCAGGTTTAAGGCAAAACCACGTTTGTTTTTCATGCACTGCTAAATTTTGAGGTTTTGCTTCCATAACATGTCTTCTTTCAGACTAGTGGAAAGAAAACATCCAAAATACACATTTAAGTGTTTATTTTATTGTGTCTGTGTCTGTACCCTGGTGGAAAAAAAGTACACTTCCATAATGTACTTAAAGTGCACTAATTTTGTACTCCATATATTAATAATTCGTCTTCAGTACTTCTTAAGATAATCTTAAGAACATCTAAGTGTACTCAACTGTGCTATTTTGAGACACCATGTATATGAACTAAAATGTGCTTTTAACATACTGTCTCTGTATTAAACAAATGTATTTAGTTACCACTTGTAGTAAATTTGAACCCATCTTTGTATACAAAGTACCTAAATACATTTGTTTAGCACATTTTAGTTCATATACATGGTATTTCAAAATAGCACAGTTGAGTACACCTAGATGTTCTTAAGATTATCTTAAGAAGTACTAAAGAAGAATTTTTTGTATATTAAGTGCGCGAAAATAGAGCACTTTAAGTACATTATGGAAGTGTACTTTTTTTCACCTGGGTAGATTTCAATTCCAATGCATGTCTTTAAAAGTTTTTTCTCCACTTCAGCACCACTTACATACACCAAAACTTACAGTTTTATTCCTCTCTATATTCTGAAGGATTTTACTGAGGGATTTGTTCATATATCATTCACACTGATGTATACAACATTTTATTCTTAAAAAAATGGTGAAAATGCATATATTTAAAGGCTGTGGGTTTGTTTCTCCACTTCAGCAGCACTTACATGCATCAAAACTTACAGTTTTATTCCTCTCTATATTCTGAAGGATTTTACTGAAGGGTTTGTTCATACATCATTCACATCATTTTTTATATTTACAACATTTTATTCCTAAAAACGTGGCGAAAATGTATTTTTTCTGTCTGTTGACAGTATTTTCTCATTTATGGAGTGATAAAAAGAGAAATCAAAAATCCCTTCTATAAAAACCTTTAACTCTAATACATCAACAAAATCAAACAAATACTTTGAACATGGCTTTATCTAATAATCTGATTTATTTTCTGGAAATAACATTATTTACACTGGGTTGAAATATAGTCTTTTTTAACAATAATTGACCTAAATAAAAAGTCCTCTGAATGTGATTACCATATTGGCCTCATTGTGCAAATTAGTGCATATTTAATTAGATAATGCCTCATTTGCATATTTAAACATAACATTTCAGAACACTTGTAATACAAAACTTGTCTTAACGAAAATGTTTTAATGTACTCATTTTTGTTAATGTTAATAAAAATACAACTGCTTATTGTTATTTCATGTCAGCTCAGGTCCATTAAATAATATTAACAGATACAGCTTTTGATTTTAATAATATATTAGTAATAATAATAATAATATATTAGTAAATGTTCAATTTAACATTAACTAAGATTAATAAACGCTTCAGAAGTATTTTTGTTGTTAGTAAACTAATGTCAACAAATGGAAACTTATTGTAAAGTATTACCAACAAAATTATTATAAAATATTCAGATATATACAAATATATATAAGTGGGTTTGGGAGTGTAGGAAGAACTTTGTGTCATTTGCAGTGCATCATGGGAGTGGGAGGTTACTGCTATTATTTCAGTTTGGATATTAAACGCGTTGAAATCCCACTGACTTCATCGTGATAGGTCTGTCTAGAACGTTTCTATGCATTATTGTGTTTGTGATCTTCACAGAGTTCAGAGAAGAAAAACGATTCGGATCCAGAAACTCAAACCGAAGCTCTTCCTGATCAAACAGACTCCACCAATCAGACGCGAGTCTGTGATGTGGGCGGAGCTTCAGTGGAGCAGCCCTTCATTAAACTGAGTCAGGAGGAGTATATAGAGCATCACTCATCCATCATGCACTGCAGGTGTGGACATTAAATATTGCTGTTCCTGCAGCAAAAACAATCATAATTTAGTTTTTCTTAAGCATTGTTCTCCTCTGACTCTTATAATTACACGGGCTGTTGGATGCTGTATGTAAATGAGCTCTGATGTGATGTGGTGTGGTGTTGGTCATCGTAGTTTCATCATATGTGACCCTGGACCACAAAATCAGTCATAAGGGTCAATTTTTCGAAATTGAGATTTATACATCATCTGAAAGCTAAATAAATACGCTTTCCATTGATGTATGGTTTGTTAGGATAGGACAATATTTGGCCGAGATACAACTATTTGAAAATCTGGAATCTGAGGGTGCAAAAAAATCTAAATATTGAGAAAATCATCTTTAAAGTTGTCCAAATGAAGTTCTTAGCAATGCATATTACTAATCAAAAATTAAGCTTTGATATATTTACGGTAGGAAATGTACAAAATATCTTCATGGAACATGATCTTTACTTAATATCCTAATGATTTTTGGCATAAAAGAAAAATTTATAATTTTGACCCATACAATGTATTTTTGGCTATTGCTACAAATATACCCCAGCGACTTAACACTGCTTTTGTGCTCCAGGGTCACATTTGTGTTCATCATATCATTGTGTTTTTAGGGTGGACTGCTCGGGCAGGAGAGTGGCCAGTCTGGATGTGGACGGGGTGGTGAAGGTTTGGGCCTTCAATCCCATCATGCAAACCAAAGCCACTATCATGTCCAAGTCCCCGCTGCTCTCTCTGGAATGGGCAGCCAAACCCGACAGACTGGTAAATAACGGCACTGTTCACCAATAAACACAGATAAAAAGATTTAGCTTCAGACGGCACATACATTATCAGCGTTTGCATTTTCAGGGGTGCAATTTAGCATGTTTGTATATTTAAGCTGTGAAATGTAAAAATGCAAAAAACAATCAAACACTAGTAAAAAGTTTGGGGTTGATAATTTTTAAAAATGTTTTATGTATGCAAAGATTTTTTTACATACAGAAGTCTCTTCTGCTCACCAAGGCTGCATTTATTTGATCAAAAATACAGTAAAAACAGTAATAGTGTGAAATATTATTAAAGTCTAAAACAGCGGTTTTCTATTTGAATCAGTGTTATTTTAGTACCTTTGAGATACTCAGTTTTTGTTAAAGGGGTCATATGATGCGATTTCATTTTTTCCTTTCTCTTTGGAGTGTTACAAGCTCTTGGTGCATAAAGAAGTTCTGTAAATTTGCAAAGACTAAAGTCTCAAATCCAAAGAGATATTCTTTATAAAAGTTAAGAGTCAGCCACACCCCCCTAAAACGGCTCGTTCGAACACGCCCCCACATATCTACCACACTATGTGGGAAGATTTGCATAACACCGCCCAAATGTTCACGCAAAGAAAGAAGGCGTAACTTTTATTCTCGCTGTAGTATTGTTGACGCTGCAGCCATGTCGTGAAGACGCTGTGTGCTTCGTTGTGAAAGCGAAGTTCTTTTTAGCAGCATCATATGACCCCTTTAATATTTTGAATTAATTTTTTTATTTTCTGCTTATACTTTATTTTTAGTTCAACTTTGTCATTTTTATTATTAGGTTTTGTTTTTAAATATCTCTATAGTTTGTATTGATTTTTAGTCATTCATTTTAGCCTAATTTGTTTGTTGTTTTATTTTATTGCAAGTGCTAAATTTTTAATTTTTTTAATTTTAGTTAATTATAATAACCCTGACTTGAATCTATGTTAAACAGTAATTTATTTCTGTGATCAAAGCTGTATTTTCAGCATCATTACTCCAGTCTTCAGTGTCACATGACCTTCAGAAATCATTCTAATATGCTGATTTGCTTCTCAAGAAACATTTGATTATTATTATTAATGTTGAAAACAGTTGTGTTGCCCAGTATTTGTGTGGAAACCGTGATACATTTTATATTTCAGGATTCACAGATGCATAGAAAGTTCAAAAGAACAGCATTTATTTGAAATCGAAATCTTTTGCAACATTATAAATTCTTTACTGTCACTTTGGATCAATTTAATATATCCTTGCCGAATAAAAGTATTATTTTTTCAAATAATAACCATTTTAAACAGTTGTGTATTTTCATAACTAATTAGTATTTGGTGGTTTTATTGGTTTGTGTGGTGATTTTCGTCTTATAGCTGTTGCTCGGCAGTGGCGTCGGCACGGTAAAGCTTTACGACACGGATGCTAAGAAGAGCCTGTATGAGATGACCATAGACGACATCCATCCACGGTGAGTCCTCACAAATTACCCATAATGCACCAGGATTTTCATCTAAAAAAACATGCATAAACAATTTTTACATACATCTTATTACAAGTTATTGTTGCATACTGTTTCACTTTTTTTTTTTTTAAATAGTAGACGGTATACAGTATATATGCAGAAGATTCCTATTCCATTCTGAGCTTCCTGCATGTGTTCAGGATCCTGTCGCTAGCCTGCAGTCCGAGCGGAACGTCGTTCGTCTGCTCTGCCGCGGCTCCGGCTGCTCAATCTGGTGTTGTGATGGAGGGCGAAGCACGAGTTTCGGCTCCTGTATCCGGACAGCTGCTGCTGTGGGACACCAAGACCGTCAAACAGCAGGTACTGAAGCCAAACGGCACCCATACAGAAATGTATTGACTGAAAACTCACTGTAATGATGTTTGTCTTGTTGCATTCAGCTACAGTTTGCGCTGGAGCCGGGTCCGGTTGCCATAAACTGCACGGCGTTTAACCACAACGGAAACCTGCTGGTGACCGGAGCCGCAGACGGGATGATACGACTGTTCGGTAAGAAAGTTATCATGGTGACGGTTCAGCTGAGATTCAGATTTAGTCGCATGTATTCCTTTAGCGCTTTATACAAAACTAAGCAGTGTTACTATTTTAAATTTCATCAATTATAAACCAAATTTCAGCTGTTAAGCTCTACAGAAGACAATAGTGTCATTATTCAGATCAATTCAGTTCAATGTTGATTCAGTTCAGTGATTCAGTTCAGTTCAATATCAGTGTCAATGTTGCAAAGTACATTTATAAAATAAGTTCGATTCAGTACCAAAGTAGCTTTACAAAAGAAAATAGTGTCATTATTCAGATCAATTCAGTTCAATGTTGATTCAGTTCAGTTCAATGTCACTGTCAATGTTGCAAAGTTCATCATTTATAAAATAAGTTCAATTCAGTTCTAAAGGAGCCATACAAAAGAAAATGTTGTCATTATTCAGATCAATTTAGTGCAGTGCTGATTCAATTTAGTTCAGTGCTGATTCAATTTAGTTCAGCATTGATTCAGTTCAGTTCAGTTCAATATCAGTGTCAATGTTGCAAAGTTCATTTATAAAATAAGTTCAATTCAGTACCAAAGTAGCTTTACAAAAGAAAATAGTGTCATTATTTAAATCAATTCAGTTCAATGTTGATTCAGTTCAGTTCAATATCAGTGTCAATTTTGCAAAGTTCATTTATAAAATAAGTTCGATTCAGTACCAAAGTAGCTTTACAAAAGAAAATAGTGTCATTATTTAAATCAATTCAGTTCAATGTTGATTCAGTTCAGTTCAATATCAGTGTCAATGCTGCAAAGTTAATCATTTATAAAATAAGTTCGATTCAGTTCTAAAGTAGCTTTACAAAAGAAAATAATGTCATCATTCATATCAATTTAGTGCACTGTTGATTCAATTTAGTTCAATGCTGATTCAATTTAGTTCAGCATTAATTCAGTTCAGTTCAATAACAGTGTCGATGTTCCAGAGTTCATCAATTATGAAACAAATTCAATTTCAGCTGTAAAGCGGCTCTACAGGTGACAATAATTTAATTATTCAGCTCAATTTAGTTAAATATTGATTCAATTAATAACATTTCAGCTAAAGCAGCTCTACGGAAGACAATAGATCCATTTTCCAGCTCAGTTTAGTTCAGTGTTGATTCAGTTCAGTTCACTAACAGTGTCAAGCTCTACATAAGACAATAGTGTCATTATTTAGTTCAATTTTGTTCTCATCCAG
Source organism: Sinocyclocheilus rhinocerous (assembly GCF_001515625.1). Taxonomy (NCBI): domain Eukaryota; kingdom Metazoa; phylum Chordata; class Actinopteri; order Cypriniformes; family Cyprinidae; genus Sinocyclocheilus; species Sinocyclocheilus rhinocerous. Next base: position 391,106 of record NW_015639821.1, read on the forward strand.
TAGTGTCAGTGCAGTTAAATCGATAACATTACTGAATATTAATAATCTTTTAAACCCCATGTTGCTCGCATTTAATTTTGATGTTGAAGTGTTTGTTTCTGCTGTGTTTCTCTGCAGACATGCAGCGCTATGAGAGCGCGTTGAGCTGGAAGGCTCATGATGGTGAAGTGTACAGCGTGGAGTTCAGCTACGATGAGAATACCGTCTTCAGCATCGGCGAGGACGGGAAGGTGATGCGAATCTCTATGCTGTATTGCTTTCTACGCCACTCGTGTTTTAATAGCGTCTCTGATTTAAACTTCAGCAGCAAAAATGGTGTTCTAGTTGAGAAGTTTGATTCAGTTCCCTGTATCAGTTCAATATCTTTTAAGTTATGTGTTAAGTAATTAGTAATATTGTGTTTGTTGTCAGTTTGTGCAGTGGAATATCCACCGCTGTGGCGTGAAACAGTCGGAGTACTCGCTATCCCAGGATGCCGTGGGGCCGTTTGTCCTGTCGGGTTACAGCGGCTATAAACAGGTTCAGGTTCCACGCGGTCGACTCTTCGCTTTCGACTCTGAGGGCCAACATGTTCTCACCTGCTCCAGCAATGGAGGAAATATCTACCGGGTAAAAAAACACATTTAACATACACTCACACCTGTCAGGTGAGTCTAGTTCATTGAGGAATTGGTTGTTTTTTTTGTTTGTTTGTTTTTTGGTTTCATCGCTAGTATGTTGCTGTTTCTGTCATTATGAACGAGTGTTATTTTACTGTCATTGGTATACTTATATAGTTTTTATTAATATTTTGAACTAGTTTTTATTTTTGTCTTCCCTTTTACATTTTAATTTTAAAGTTTTAGTATTTTTTGTATAATTTTTATTATTTTTTTAATGTGTCTATACAGATTTTATTTAGTTTTAGTTATTTTAATACTTCAACTTATTTTATTTCAGCTAGTTGTAAGGGCAGCATTTTTCATTTTTGTTTAGTTTAAGTTTTTTATATTTTATTCCAGTTTACATTTGCTTTATTCAACAGTTATTAACAGTTAAAATGTATTTTTTTAGTTTTAGTAATTTTATTGATTTTCTCATTTTGATTAGTTTCTTTAAATGTTTCTATATTTAAAAAAAAAAATTTATTACAGTTTTAATTTTCGAATTTATTTAATTTTCGAATTTATTTTTCGACTTAAACTAAACAAAAAGTGAGAAATGCTACTTTCGCAACTAGCTGAAATAAAATAAGTTGCAATAATAAAAAAGTTAAATTTTTTATATTTTATTTTATTTCAGTTATTTATTTTAATTATTTAGTTTTATGTTTTTGTGTTGTTCTCATTTTATTAGTTTTTAATATGTATAGTTTTTATTAAGTATTATTTCAAATTATTATTTTAATTTTAGTTATTTGAGTACTTAAGCTTAAACTAAACAAAAATGAGAAATGCTGCCTTGGCAACTATAGCTGAAATAAAATGTTGTTTTTTTTAAATATATTTTATTTATTTATTTTAGCTCAAGTATCAGGAATGTTTATTCGTGGATTTAGTTTTAATGTTATGGACCTAGCCTAATATCTGCTCTTCTCTTTTCTAGTTGAATAAGGCGGACGCGGGTCTGGAAAGCGTCTTGTCTCTTGGCGGTCATAAAGCGCCCGTCGTGACGGTTGATTGGTGCTCAGCGATGGACTGCGGCACCTGCCTCACCGCGTCTATGGACGGCAAGATCAAACTCAGCACGCTGCTCGCTCAGAAACCCTGAGCTCACAAAGCAAGTACAGCGGATCTGAAACGTGCATTTAGAGCCAGTGAGGATGATGATGACTGAAGCAGAATCTCTGCTAACGTTTAAATCACGTGATGTCTTATGAACCAATCATCCCTGATAGGTGACCATTAGAATATCAAAACAATGTTACTGATTTAAAGACCACAAATCTACATTTTCACTGAATGATATAACAGACCATATAGATCCAGAGAGTGATGACGTATTATATTTTTCATAAAGCATTTATGTTTCTTTGCGAGTTAGTGATGTCTGAGAATATGTGGAGAAATGTTACTTGAGAAAAGAACAAATGAACAATTGTTCAGTCAGGTCAGTGAGGAAGGGCATTAGCTTCACATTAATGTTTCTGTCCTTCTAAGATGGTGTTTATTTCTTACTTATGGAACCATAAAATGCAACTTAACCAAGTAATAAAGCATTTGAATGATGTTTAAACAAATTATAATTTTTTTTTGCATCCTGTTGTGCATTAAAAAACATGATCAAACAAAATCCTGTGCTTCATTTAAAGTGTGCTTTTGTGATTTAATTACAAATACAACGACAAACAAATGAATTTGAAATATATTCACAGCAATAGAATTACAAGTCTCTTAAAATGGTTTTAAAGCAAAAATAACCACTTAGATGAATGATTCAGTATAAATGTGTGTTATTTACTCATGTAAGCAGTTACAGATAGTTATGTAATGTCCTATATCATGGTATCCATGTGTAGATATTAAACCAGGTTTACTGTTTTTTTTTTTTATTATCTAGTCATGATTAGAGATTTGATTAAACAGGATTGGTTAGTAATTCTATCAGTTTCAACTCTCAAGTGTTAACATTTTCCATTGTAAGTGCATTCATGGTTCAGTTTTACAATCTGAGGGAAAAGTAGTTTGATTATTGGTAATTGAAAGGGATAAAACACACACACACACATACATCAGTAATTACTTACCATGGTGTTGTTCTATAGCTGTATGACCTTTCGTTTTCTGAACACGAGAGAAATTAAAAACGTCTTAATCGAGTTTGTTCTAATGGCAGTGAAGTGTGGCCATCTTTTCAAGCTTTACTAGCTGGTAAAAACAAACCGAAATGTCATTTATTATTTAGCGAAAAACTTGATTTCGACCGTTGCGCTTCTGTTTGAGTTCATGAGAGCGGCCGTTCGCGCCGAGCCAAATTCGCGCCAAATTTTTGAAATCAGTTCTCGCGGTCAAATCTGTAAACTGTCATTCTGACAGGAGACAGCTGTAACGGACGTGTTTACCTCAGAGAACCAATGCCTTAGGGCAGGAGTCGCAAACGAGTATTTTATAAGACGTTTGCATCCTTTCTTTAAAGTTCACTGCCATTATGTGATCAAGACGAGCAAACACATCTTTAAGTGTTCGGAAAAAGAAAAGGTCATACAGCTTTAGAACAGCAGCAACGTGAGTAAAAAATGAATGGATTTTATAGGCTTCAGTTATACTGAAGAAAATTCCTACGAACTGACCCATGAAGAGACACTCAATAAATACTTAAACATTCATCTTTTTAATGATATCTATTCACAGAATCACTTAAAACAACTTCATAGAAATGCATTTCCTTGATTGACAACTAGTCACAAAACTCTTCTATTAACAAACGAGGAAAACACAAGTACATTTTTCAGTAAGTTCAGGATCTTTTAATAGTAGATGTTGTTGCTGTTCTCTTTGTTTTCCATAACACATGAATGGAAAATATTATTTTATAAAAAAAAAAAACTCTTAGATCTGCCCAATTAATTCTGACCAAAGCATTAGGCCTATTTAAAAACCTACGATATCGGGGTGAGTAAAAATTTGTTAAAAAACTATTTTTATTTTATTTATTTACTTATTTTGAGTGATTTATTTTGATCTCTCTAAGTTAACCCAGGTAAGAATTGACCCATGAAGAGACAGTCATCATTCACCTTTTTAATGATATCCATTCACAGAATCATGCACATGAAGTAACTTAATAGAAATTGACAACTATGAAACTTGTCTTATAACATATACCCGAGGAAAACATGGTTTGTTCAAGATCTTTTAATTTTAGATGGCATTGTTATTTTCGTTGTCCATTAAATATGAAAAGAAAAAAAATCTCTCTTAGATCTGCTCAATTAATTCTGCCCAAAACTAGTCAAGCGCCACTTTCATTTCATTTTTTTATTTATTTATTTAATCAGGGACAATGCCCATTAATAGTACATAAATATGTAAAATGCGCCAGATTTAGCCAACACTGGCTAATTTTCATCCGCAGTCCCTTTTGGCAGGTTGATGTTAAGGACAGGAAGAAAATATAAACAGAATATTAATACACCAAATTAAAAACAAGGACTTATATGGAAACACAAAATTACAGACTACCATACCATATCCATAAACCACTATAAATGATCACAATTTTGATGGGCCAATAACCATATTTTCAGCTTTTTCGAGAAACCACAGTGTCCTGTTAATTGTTTTAATTCTTTCAGCTCTACTGGGAGTCTATTCCACTCATGTGTTCCTCTAAAAGCAAAGATAATTGACCAAAGGTAGTTTTTCTTAATGGCACATTACAATCACCTCTAATACCGGCACGAGTATACCGTCCTGTTATCTGATCAATGTAATCCTTAAAAACAGGTGGAGCAAAACCACACTGTAAAAAAAATTCTGTAAAATTTAAAAATTGTAAAAAATACGGTAGCAACGTTTTAGGTTTTACGGTTTTAACTTAAATTTACAGTGAAATACCATATTTTCATTAACTGATATAATGTTAATATACCAACATATTGAAGTAACACACAACCCTAATATACAAAACGGATAAGAAAAAACTAAGAAGAAACATAGTTATTTCAACAAAAAAACATCAAATTTGAAATGTAACGCAGGGAATTCTGGGAATGTCAATTTACGGTTATTCACTGTAAATTATAGTCTTTTTCACTTCCAAAAATGGTATACTACCATAAAATTAATGTCCAATACATGTAATGTCCAACACAGTCACCGTATATAGTAGGGGAATTTACCGTTAACCTTTTAACAGGTTTTTACTGTAGCATTTTTACAGTCTTTTACCGTTAAATTCACGGTCATTTTTTACAGTGCATTTAAGATCTTAAAAATAAGTACTAAATCAGCAAATTGAATCAAATGTTCCCAACTTAAAATAGAAAACTTAGTTAATATGCTACAATAGTGAAGATATATTTACTTATGATGTATTAAAAAAATTCCACCATATGATTTGTTTCTGAAACAACCAATCAGTTCAATCACAGCAGTACATGCGCATGTCGTTGAGGGCCGTGTCGTCTCCGACTCCCTTCGGCTGCTCCACCATCGTCTCGATGCCACAGATTCCTTTTCCTCCACACGTCTCGCTCCAGTCGCCCCATTCGCCCCACGACATCCCAGATCCCTGCAGCATTTCCGCATTTCCACTGCAGTTAAACCTAGAAATTCAGATGGGACAATACAATGATCACAACCAGAACTAGCCTATGAGTCCAACTGTCCAGCTCTTGGCGTTAAATAACTCTGGACGCTTGACCTGGTCACTTCATATCCATGTCAGATGAGCCTCATGCAGTGGCGTGTTTGTACAGCTTGTTATGGGACGCTGTGAAAACGACATTCAGCAATCCTGCTGCTTTAGGAAAACCGGTTGTCACAAGTTCATCACCTGATGTTGTTTGCGGCCGTGTCGTCCATGATCCCTTTGTAGGGTTCCACTCTCAGCTGAAAAGATGTCAGAAATCCACTCGAGCACCATTTGATATCTGACCATTTTCCCCAGCTGAGGAAAGAACGTGATAAGGAACACGTTGGTGGTATAACCAGTTATTTGTTAGTTAAATAAAAAATCCAGCTTGAATAGCTAAAAACTCTGATGATAGCAGCTCTGTTCCCAAACATAGAATTCTGCATTCTATTGTCTACATACACTCTAAAAAATGCTGGGTTGTTTCAACCCAACTTTGGGTCAAATATGGACTAACCCAACTTTTGGGTTAAAAATTTAATGTAAAAATTTAACCCAACGGTTGGGTTAGTCCATATTTGACCCAAAGTTGGGTTGAAACAACCCAGCATTTTTTAGAGTGTAGGCAGCAAATCCTTCATAAGATGCTCTCTATATAGGCAGCTCACTAGGTTTTGGAACAGAGCCTCTGTATTACGTCCAGTTCAAGCTCTTCACCTTCCTACATCGGACTGAACTGTGGCGTAGTCCTCGTACGGGCCCGATGAGCTTTTAGACGGGTTGATGCAGTGAAGACGAATCCCATTGAGCGCTGTGTTATCACCAACCAGCAGAGATTCCCACATATCTGCCACCTTCAGAAAAACAACAGCATGTGCTGTACTAATAACTTAATGCTTTATAGTCACACTGAGCAGGTTCATTATTATTAAACAAAAACTACTATAAAAAAATACATCGACTGAAATCAACTCAATTTAAAAAAAAAAAATTCTTGCAGTAAATATTTCTCATTTTCATTTATTTTAAGCTGAAGTATTAAAATGACAAAAAGTAGAAATATCTAAACCAAAATTAAAATAATAAATATTAAAATCTAAATAGACATAAACTAATAAACTGACAAAAATACAAAACAAATTTACTAGAACGTAATATAAAGTTAAAATTGAAAATATAAGAATAAAAACTAAATAAAAATATAAATACCATAACACCATATATATGATAATATGATATTTTACATGTGGTGTTTTATACATATAAATAATCAGCTAGTTGGGTTTTGATATATTGTTTATGTGAGCATACTGTATGTATTGGATATACTGTACGTGAAGTTTAGATATTGAGGATTATGAAATCTATGTGTTTAGTTTTAGTTTATGACATTTTGGTGTTTGTTTCTTTATAAAGCTACGATGGCTATTTTCATGGCAAGAAAAAGGTTCAAATGTAGCAAAATATAAAAAGAAGAAATTAAAAAAAAAAATTTCTTCGAGTAAAAGATCTAAAATTTCTGGTGTGCAAATATCTGGCCTGATATTTTGTTGTCCTAATTACTATTAGATGCTGTGTATCAGAGCCATGATTAAAATTTTGATCATATCGCACACATGCCATAATACATATGTGAGCCTGGAGCACAAAAGCAGTCTTAAGTCGCTGAGGTATATTTGTAGCAATAGCCAACAATACATTGTATGGGTCAAAATTATCCTTTTTTTTTAAATGCCAAAAATCATTAGGATATTAAGTAAAGATCGTGTTCTATTAAAATATTTTGTAAATTTCCTACTGTAAATATATCAAAACTTAATTATTGATTAGTAATATGCATTGCTAAGAACTTCATTTGGACAACTTTAAACATGATTTTCTCAATATTTAGATGTTTTGCACCCTCAGATTCCAAAAATCATTAGAATATTAAGTAAAGATCATGTTCCATGAAGATATTTTGTAAATTTCCTACCGTAAATATATCAAAACTTAATTTTTGATTAGTAATATGCATTGCTAAGAACTTCATTTGGACAACTTTAAACATGATTTTCTCAATATTTAGATTTTTTGCACCCTCAGATTCCAGATTTTCAAATAGTTGTATCTCGACCAAATATTGTCCGATCCTAACAAACCATACATCAATGGAAAGCTTATTTATTCAGCTTTCAGATGATGTATACATCTCAATTTCGAGAAATTTGACCCTTATGACTGGTTTTGTGCTCCAGGGTCACATATTATAATAATATCATACCGTGTGCAACTGTAGAATTTACTATAGGTTAACATTAACATTAACTATAGTCTGCATGACTTAGATTGCAAAAACATAACTTCACAATAATCACTTATAACCAGACTAATCATTCATAATAAGATCAGGAACATGAATTACGAAAGTAAATAGTCAGTTTTGATTTTATGTGGAGCCACTGAACTTCACACTACTGTATACTGGTGATAGTCACTCACCTTAAGACTAAAGCCTGTGGCATACATTCCAGTCGGACACATTTCCTTCTGACCCCACGAGCCCCATCTCATCCCGTTATGGACCCTCAGCAAAGATCTGAAAGGTCTGCTGATGGTTCGCTCAAAGCGTCCTCCTGCGATCACATACGGCCCGAAAACAGCCAGCAGTGAAATCAACGTCAGAGAAATCAACTTGTACATGGTTTGAGAGCCGTCTTTATGTCTCCTGCTGGAGATCGGAACAGATGTGTGTGTGTGTGTGAGTGAGTGTGTGTGAGAGTGCGTGTGTGAGAGAGTGTGTGTGTGAGAGAGAGTGTGTGTGTGTTTGTGTGAGTGAGTGTGTGTGTGTGAGTGAGTGTGTGTGTGTGTGAGAGAGTGTGTGTATGAGTGTGTGTGTGAGAGTGTGTGTGTGAGAGTGCGTGTGTGAGAGAGTGTGTGTGTGTGTGAGAGAGTGTGTGTATGAGTGTGTGTGTGAGAGTGTGTGTGTGAGAGTGCGTGTGTGAGAGAGTGTGTGTGTGTGTGAGAGAGTGTGTGTATGAGTGTGTGTGTGAGAGTGTGTGTGTGAGAGTGCGTGTGTGAGAGAGTGTGTGTGTGTGTGAGAGAGTGTGTGTATGAGTGTGTGTGTGAGAGTGTGTGTGTGAGAGTGCGTGTGTGAGAGAGTGTGTGTGTGTGTGAGAGAGTGTGTGTATGAGTGTGTGTGTGAGAGTGTGTGTGTGTGTGTGTGAGTGAGTGTGTGTGTGTGTGAGAGAGTGTGTGTGTGAGAGAGAGTGTGTGTGTGTGTGAGAGAGTGTGTGTATGAGTGTGTGTGTGTGTGTTTGCCGGTTCGTCACAGAGCTCAGTGTTGGACATTGACCCTCCACCAACAGCTGGATCCAAGTCCAACCAGCACAGCAAATAGAACCTCGCTCCAAAACGTTATCAAAGTAAATATAAACTGATCAGTGGCCCAAGACATCAATAACCTGCAAATATACAAACACTGATCCAACAAAAATACCTGCAGGCCTATGTTTGACCGTGAGTGACCATACAAAGTGTTTTACTTGGTAATATGCCTCTAAAATACTGAGTTGCTTGTTTGATTTTATATCTTTAATGATTCAGACAGAAATATTTATAAAATAAATGCCGGGCATTTGCTTACAGGTTTACTGACATTTCCTGATGTAAATATCAATGCTTGCAAGTAAGCAAGAGTTAAAGGAACAGTTTGGCTAAAAATGTAAATTCAGTCATCATTTATTCTCCCTCGTGTCGTTCCAAACCTGTATGACTGTCTTTCTTCTGATGGGCACAGTGAGAATTTAAATAGCTATCATAAAGTATTTTCTTGACTGCTGAATATGTCTTCTGAAAAAAAACAAAAACATAAAAACAAGAATATATCATATATATCGGATCAATTCGCTAAAAACAAAAAAAATCTGTTTATCATTATTATTGTTCCATCCAGTAATCAGACACATTATTCAAAACTAAAATGATTGTGGATATTAAAGTCAATGATCTGCATGTTAACACAATCAGCTCAAATGCTGCTCATTGCCAGTAAAAGCATGAGCCCTTTGAAACAGCTTTGATTGATGAGTTCTCAATATTAATATTAAACAGATACTGTGAGCAGAAATCAACACTGAACACCAGCTCGAGTTCATGATACGAGAGCAATGAGGTCACATGACTCTCATCTTCCCAGCTCGAGTTCTTCCGTTTCCAGCTGATGAAACTTCAAAACAATAACATCAAAAATATAGCCGCAAGCTGCAATCATCTGGATCTGATCACAAATATCTCATGCAGATGAATACTGGAGGTGATATGATTGAAATGTGTGTGTGATACACAGTATGATACTGGATCTTATAGCTCATTTTCCATTTTTCTGATTGGCAGATCTCTATTCAGGATTATGGCTACTGTAATATTTTGCCAATAGTGCCATCTCAAGTTAAATGAAGACATTTTAATGTTACACTCTTTTTTTATTTAAAATTTTTTTTTTGCAGTGATTCCACATTTGGAAACCTTTCGGGGGACAGTTCCTAAAAGAATCATTTATTTATTAGTCTGAAGAATAATTCAATCTAATGAACCTTTTTCTACTATAAAGAATCTATAAAGTATAAAAAATTCTATACTTTATAACTCAATGTGCTAAAGGATGTGAAACTACAAGGTGTTTCTTAGAAAGAAACTTTAATGCTGATATTTGGCCCAAAAATAAAATCATAATGAGGATAATCCAGTCAAACTTGGCATTTTTGGGGGTCTTGATTATCCTGTTCTTTATTTTGTGATAATGCTGCTGATTGTGCATGATCCCTTACAAAACTGTGGTATGGTTCATGTTAGCTCATCATAGTCTTCTTGCTGTTTTTGTTGTGGTCCTCTTAAACCTGAAAGAAAAACCAAACTCAGTTGCTCTGCAGTATGTGACGATCTGAGTGTTTGATTGCGATCGCATCACCTTAATCGCAGCAGAACATGCGCGCGTCATTGAGAGCAGTGTCGTCTCCAAATTTCAGCTTCTCTTCTATCCGTGTCATGATGCCACACATCCCTCTTCCCTGACACAATGGGCTCCAGTCGCCCCACTCGCCCCTGTGTGTGCCGTCACCCAGCAGCAAAGACTCTCCACTGCAATTGAATCTGAAAAATGTGGCAGTATTTTGATAAACATGAAGCTTTGGAATGGTTTGCTTTGGCCAAGAAGAAATATACAGCCTATTAATTTACGCTTTATAGAACACTTACGATTGTGCTGTTGGTCATGTGATCACCTGCCATGCTTATATGTGACCCTGGACCACAAAACCAGTCATAAGGGTAAATTTTTTTTAAATGGAGATTTATGCAGAAAAATCTGTGCAAAATGTATGCAAAAAAAAAAAAAAATCTAAATATTGAGAAAATCACCTTTAAAGTTGTCCAAATGAAGTTCTTAGCAATGCATATTACTAATCAAAAATTAAGTTTTGATATATTTACGGAAGGAAATTTACAAAATATATTCATGGAACATGATCTTTACTTAATATCCTAATGATTTTTGGCATAAAAGAAAAATCGATAATTTTGAGCCATGCAATGTATTTTTGGCTATTGCTACAAATATACCCCAGCGACTTAAGACTGCTTTTGTGCTCCAGGGTCACATATTCAGTGATACTGCTTTAAGCATTTACTGTTTTTCAAAATCGGTCTGGAATGCACTGATTTCTACAAAGCCCCTCCTTCTGAAAAGCTCAGAGGGCTCTGATTGGCCAGCTGACTGAGTGCGCTGTGATTGGCTGAACACCGTGTGTCAGAAATGTAATGCCCGTTACTGTAATTTGCACAAAAAAAAACCTTTCTGGAAGAAAACTTAGGACTGGAATGAAGGTGTTCAGCGAGGGAGTTACTGATATAGAGAATAACTGGAGTAGACTTTGTGCTTTATAACTTCTTCATGCTCAAACAGCAATGTTTGAGAAAAGCACAATAGGTCCTCTTTAATTAAAGGGATAGTTCACCCAAAAATGAAAATTTGATGTTTATCTGCTTACCCCTTGATAACGCTCAACGACTCACAAAACAGCAACAGTATGACTTGTACTGCCACATGTTCACCTGATGTTGTTTGCGGCCGTGTCGTCTCCAATTCCTCGGGAAGATTCGACTCTCAGCTGAAAAGCTGTCAAGAATCCAGAAGGACACCATTTGATTTTTGTCCACTGACCCCAGCTGTGGAAAATTGCAATTTATGATTATTTCAAAGAATTTTAGTTCTTTGGAAAAACCTTTTATTTATTAGTTATTATTTATTTGTTAGTTTATTTATCTAGCTTATGAAGAAACCCTTCCTAACCTTTAAAGGTCCCATATTTTACACCTTTCTGGAGTTTTATTTTAGGTTTTGATGTCCTTAAGAAAATATAGTTGCGGTATAAGTACCAAAAACCATCACAATATATTTTTACAGCTCCTTTCTCAGGAGCTCTGCTGAGAACAGGTCGATTTTGGCCTGTCTAATTAATATTCATGAGCCTCTCTTCTGATTGGCCTGTTGTTTTCTGAGTGACGCACGGCCAGGCCAACCACAGGTAACTAGGGTCAGCGACGTCACAGTGCTAGCTGGAGGCAGCAAAACAAAGAGGAAACTGGAGGCGGCCCTTTCAAACCCGCGCAGATTCAGCTACATAAGGAGCTTAAAATATCTTGTTGTGATGTTGGGTGCCAGAATCGACGTAATACAGCCTCAAATTAGAAATTTGATCGCATATCTGCTGCCACTGCCAGACAAAAAAACCGACGACAGCTGTGGTTAAA
>NW_015639821.1:403637-406801 GCF_001515625.1 Sinocyclocheilus rhinocerous
ACTGAAGGTGGTGACTGTGTAGTTCTGACGTCAACTTTTTACGGAAGTCACAACCGTTCATGAAAAACCACAGCTACTTTATGCAGGCTGTGTGCATTTTACTGTGGACTGACTGTTTTGAAACTTATATGGTAGTTACATAGCACCTAGACCTCAGTTATCGTGAAAAAAGCCAGGAAATTTCAGTTTTGACAATATGGGACCTTTAATGTAAGAATTCTTCATAACAGTGTAAAGTCTGAGTCCATTACCTTCCCACTTCGGACTGAATGAAACTGTCATGCTCATCTGAGTGTGGGTCTTTGAAGAGACTGATGCAGTGAAGACGAATCCCATTGAGCGCTGTGTTATCCCAAGGACCAAAGGAAAGTTCCTCCACCTCAAAAAACAACAGCAAAGCATTAAGGCAATCGTCCGTTGGGAACAGAGTTAACTAACCAATAATAACATTCATGGAGATTAACTAAGAGACTAAACATAGTTCATTCTTACTGCACTGCAAAATATTGATTTTCTTCCTCAGTATTTTGGTCTTGTTTTCCAGAACAAATATCTAAACATTCTTAAATCAAGATCCATATACTTGAGTTGCAAAATGACAGAACAACTCTTGCATTATGATGAAAGATATATCAAAATGAAGTGAGTTTTTAGTTAAATAAAGAAAACAATTGCCAACTTGTTTAAAAGGATGTTGAATAATAGCAGTGTCAGGGAGTGAGTTACATGTAACGGAATTACGTCATTTAATTAGAACATAAATGTAACTAATCTGTTACAGTTACTAAGAAAAAAAAGTAATTAAATTACAGTTACTTATGACAATGTCGTCTATATATACAGATTTGCAGACACATGCTTATTCGATAACTGTTGTATTTCTTATTTGAGTTTGTGTAAATGCTTTATTTTTTTGAAGATTAACAGTTTTTCCAAAGCATTGTTAGATGTCAGCCTTTCCTGTTTCCTATGCAAAGATTTGATTTCAAAAACAGAATCATATCTATTAAACTAGATCTCATGATTTTAAATCAGTATTTAACCTCAGAACGATCTCAAAGTAAAAAAAAAAAGAAGTGCAAAAATCTGATTTTGTGGTGGCTGTGCTTTAAAATTAATTTATTATAATCTTAATTCAAGTGAAGGATTTTGAAAGTCTGACAGTAATCAGTGTTGAGAAATTCTTAACTTTTGAAAATATTTGTTAGGAATTTAGTAATCAAATGTAATCAGTTACATTACTTTAAGAAAGTAATTGAAATAGTTACACTACTTATTACATTTTAAATAGGGTAACTTGTAATCTGTAACCGATTACATTTCCAAAGTAACCTTCCCAACACTGAATGGTGCATACAAATAGTAAATCTACTTTGTATAAAGATGTTATAATAATAAAAATAGAACATGCTGTATTAAATCTTCCCTGTGCACTAAGGATGTGTAACTAGAAAACAAGACAAAATACAAGTTATTTAAATACTTGTAGTTAAACCCTGCAGTTTTTGCTTAAATAAAGAAAAAATGTGATGTTAAATAATTATAATAATAAAAAATACTACATATTGTATTAAATCTACCTTGCGTAAGGAAGTTTAACTGGACAAAAGCACAAATTATTTAAATGTATATGCATCATTTAAAAACACGAGAGTAGTTTTTAATGGCATTTAACATCAAAATGAAACTTCTGTCATGTAAAAAAAACTTAAGGGTACTTTTCTGACCCCATTAGCAGATATTTATTCTTGTTTTAAGCATAAACGCACTTCATTTTCACTTCAAGTCAAACAAAACAAAAATACTACATCAGAAACCCGTTTTGAATCTTTAACCTGTTAACTGTCGGCTCCACTTTTTGAGCATAGACCTGAAAATGACATTTCCAAATTAAATTGTTGAATGCTTTGGAGCACAGACTTAAGGTTGGTTTCTTTTTAAAGAAGACACTTGGCAGATTATCGTAGAAGTGAATAGTAAATAGTAGTATAATAGTAGTAGTAGTATAATAAAAAGTTATGGAAGTTTAAGTTTATGAAAATATACAAATTTAAATATTTATATTTTATATAAAATATATATTTTACAAAACATGTTTTACTCTAAAACTGCTAGAAAATTAAAAGTTCCAAATTTGAGGTTGATATCTCAAAAAATGAGCTTTCAGTGAGATTTTGTTTGGGCGCAGTACCAAGCTTTTCCACTAGATGACCATCAAACCCCATTAGTAACCATATTAGGGCACCTCCATTTCCATATATGGGTTGAGTGATCTGAAACATGTTTTTCATACTTTTCTCAATAATTATGAAGTAGATATCACATTCAGAAATATTAAGGGCAGTATGGCAGTATTTGATTTCAATTTAACCTCTGAAAAACACATAAAAGACATGCGACGAGAACCTTGGACCTACATTACAGTTCACGCTGCATCAAAAATTTAGAATCTATTGTTTTATTCTTTATATTCAAAACACTTTTAGACCTTTTTTCCCCAAAAATAGAATCAATGTTATCTTTTGAACACTTGGCAAAAAAAATTCTTTTACTGATTTTTCATGATTTCATATGTGCATCACTATTTCAAAGTAAAGGTCAGAACTTGCTCTCTGACTCTGATGAGTATGCTTCTTACAAATTAATAAATTACAGTTGCTCTGTAAAATATTTTAAAAATTAGTCACCAAATATGAAAACTAGAGTCTTTAAGCTTTCAAACGATATATAGTTTGTCAAGATTACTTTAGGTTCAGACTAAGATATTACTGTTTAAAACATGTAATGACAAGTGGGCCCACCGGTGGGCCAGTGACAGTTAACAGGTTAAAAGGGTTAGTTCACCCAAAAATGAAAATTAGCCTGTGTTTTACTCACCCTCGAGGCATCCTAGGTGTATATGACTTTCTTCTTTCAGACGAATCATATCGGAGTTATATTAAAAATTGTCCTGGCTATTCCAAGCTCTATCATTGCAGTCAGCGGGTGTTTCTGTTCAACTGTCCACAAGTCGTCAAATAAAGTGCACGCATCCGTAATAAAACGTGCCTCACACGGCTCCGGGGGGTGAATAAAGGCCTCCTGTAGCGAATCCATGCGTTTTCATGAGAAAAATATCCATATTTCAAACGTAATAAACACTTTTTTCTCACTTCCGGTATGTC
>NW_015639821.1:407170-412013 GCF_001515625.1 Sinocyclocheilus rhinocerous
CTAAAATATGAGACACCGATGTTTCAGGAGTTTAGGACACAGAATATGACACGTTTATACGATAACTGTTTTATTTCTTATTTGGGTTTATGTATATGCTTTTTTAAGATTAACTGTTAGATGCCTGTGTTTCCTGTCAAAGCTATGCAAAGATTTGATTTCAAAAACAGAATCATATCTATTAAACTAGATCTCATGATTTTAAATCAGTATTTAACCTCAGAACGATCTCAAAGTAAAAAAAAAAAGAAGTGCAAAAATCTGATTTTGTGGTGGCTGTGCTTTAAAATTAATTTATTATAATCTTAATTCAAGTGAAGGATTTTGAAAGTCTGACAGTAATCAGTGTTGAGAAATTCTTAACTTTTGAAAATATTTGTTAGGAATTTAGTAATCAAATGTAATCAGTTACATTACTTTAAGAAAGTAATTGAAATAGTTACACTACTTATTACATTTTAAATAGGGTAACTTGTAATCTGTAACCGATTACATTTCCAAAGTAACCTTCCCAACACTGAATGGTGCATACAAATAGTAAATCTACTTTGTATAAAGATGTTATAATAATAAAAATAGAACATGCTGTATTAAATCTTCCCTGTGCACTAAGGATGTGTAACTAGAAAACAAGACAAAATACAAGTTATTTAAATACTTGTAGTTAAACCCTGCAGTTTTTGCTTAAATAAAGAAAAAATGTGATGTTAAATAATTATAATAATAAAAAATACTACATATTGTATTAAATCTACCTTGCGTAAGGAAGTTTAACTGGACAAAAGCACAAATTATTTAAATGTATATGCATCATTTAAAAACACGAGAGTAGTTTTTAATGGCATTTAACATCAAAATGAAACTTCTGTCATGTAAAAAAAACTTAAGGGTACTTTTCTGACCCCATTAGCAGATATTTATTCTTGTTTTAAGCATAAACGCACTTCATTTTCACTTCAAGTCAAACAAAACAAAAATACTACATCAGAAACCCGTTTTGAATCTTTAACCTGTTAACTGTCGGCTCCACTTTTTGAGCATAGACCTGAAAATGACATTTCCAAATTAAATTGTTGAATGCTTTGGAGCACAGACTTAAGGTTGGTTTCTTTTTAAAGAAGACACTTGGCAGATTATCGTAGAAGTGAATAGTAAATAGTAGTATAATAGTAGTAGTAGTATAATAAAAAGTTATGGAAGTTTAAGTTTATGAAAATATACAAATTTAAATATTTATATTTTATATAAAATATATATTTTACAAAACATGTTTTACTCTAAAACTGCTAGAAAATTAAAACCAAAAATCTGAACAAGTTGTGTTCCAAATTTGAGGTTGATATCTCAAAAAATGAGCTTTCAGTGAGATTTTGTTTGGGCGCAGTACCAAGCTTTTCCACTAGATGACCATCAAACCCCATTAGTAACCATATAAGGGCGCCTCCATTTCCATATATGGTTTAAACATGTTTTTCCATACTTTTCTCAATAATTATGACGTAGACATCACTTTCAGAAGTATTAAGGGCAGTATTTGATTTCAATTCAACCTCTAAAAAACACAAAATCATGCGACGAGAACCTTAGACCTACGTTACAGTTCACGCTGCATCAAAATAGAGAATCTATTGTTTTTTCTTTATATTCAGAACACTTCTAGACCTTTTTTTTTCTCCGAAAAATGGAATGGATGTTATCTTTTGAACACTTGACATGAAAATGAAAGGAGGTTTTTACTGATTTTTCATGATTTCATACGTGCACCGCTATTTCAAAGTAAAGGTCAGAACTCGCTCTCCGACTCTGAGGAGTACTCTTCTTACAAATTAATAAATTACAGTTGCTCTGTAAAATATTTCAGAAATCCGTCACCAAATATGAAAACTAGAGTCTAGTAAGCTTTCAAACGATATATAGTTTGTCAAGATTACTTTAGGTTCAGACTAAGATATTACTGTTTAAAACATGTAATGACAAGTGTGACAGTTAACAGGTTAAGCCACATTCATGAGTCAGTGCTCAACTTACCATGAGACTAAATCCTGCGGCGTACGTTCCCCTCGGACAGAATTCCCTTTGAGCCCACGACCCCCAGTTCATCCCATTGCGTACCATCAGCAATGATACGAAGTGTCTCTCGATGCTCCTCTCAGAACGTCTTCCTGCGGTCTGAACGCTCACATGCAGCCCAATAAAGGCTAGCAGTGAAAACATGATGGAAATGAAGCGATGCATTGCTACAGATGGACTAAAATGCTGATGCAATTAATTCTGTTTGGTTTCTACACTTAAAATTGATCCTGGGTTTCCGAGTCGTCTGTGGTCGGTCAGCAGAACCTGCCTGCTTCTTTATCAAGCCGATCAGATCAAAACATTTGTGTGGTTTATCAATATCCCAGCCAATCAGCAGCCAGGAACACTGATCATGTCAATGTCCTGTAAATGAACACACAAACTGTTAAGTGTCCTTGGAAAGTGTTTGACTTGGTCAATTTCCCATAAAATGTTCAGTTGCTGCTTTGATTTGGTAATTTTGGAGACTACAGAGAGAAATAAGCATGTTTTGCAACACAGAGAATATTAGCTCGACATCAAAACAACTGTCCTGTAGTAAATATCTTTTACTCACCTTCATATCGGTCCAAACTCGTATGATTTTCTTTCTTTCGAAGATAAATTTAAGTATCTGACCTATTTCATACAACTTGACTTCTGAAGTCATATGATAATTTGCATGAAGAAATAAATGCACAGAGCTACGGAATCAGTGTTTATCCATATTATTGTTCAAGACAATTATGCAACACTAAATGATTGCGCAAGTCAATAAACAACACACTTTAGACAAACAAGACTAAGATATTACTGTTTAAAACATGTAATGACAAGTGTGACAGTTAACAGGTTAAGCCACATTCATGAGTCAGTGCTCAACTTACCATGAGACTAAATCCTGCGGCGTACGTTCCCCTCGGACAGAATTCCCTTTGAGCCCACGACCCCCAGTTCATCCCATTGCGTACCATCAGCAATGATACGAAGTGTCTCTCGATGCTCCTCTCAGAACGTCTTCCTGCGGTCTGAACGCTCACATGCAGCCCAATAAAGGCTAGCAGTGAAAACATGATGGAAATGAAGCGATGCATTGCTACAGATGGACTAAAATGCTGATGCAATTAATTCTGTTTGGTTTCTACACTTAAAATTGATCCTGGGTTTCCGAGTCGTCTGTGGTCGGTCAGCAGAACCTGCCTGCTTCTTTATCAAGCCGATCAGATCAAAACATTTGTGTGGTTTATCAATATCCCAGCCAATCAGCAGCCAGGAACACTGATCATGTCAATGTCCTGTAAATGAACACACAAACTGTTAAGTGTCCTTGGAAAGTGTTTGACTTGGTCAATTTCCCATAAAATGTTCAGTTGCTGCTTTGATTTGGTAATTTTGGAGACTACAGAGAGAAATAAGCATGTTTTGCAACACAGAGAATATTAGCTCGACATCAAAACAACTGTCCTGTAGTAAATATCTTTTACTCACCTTCATATCGGTCCAAACTCGTATGATTTTCTTTCTTTCGAAGATAAATTTAAGTATCTGACCTATTTCATACAACTTGACTTCTGAAGTCATATGATAATTTGCATGAAGAAATAAATGCACAGAGCTACGGAATCAGTGTTTATCCATATTATTGTTCAAGACAATTATGCAACACTAAATGATTGCGCAAGTCAATAAACAACACACTTTAGACAAACACTGACTGATCAGCTCAAATGCTGCTCATTGCAGGTAAAAGCATGTGCCCTTTGAAACCGCTTCGATTGATAGTCTCCATTTTTTATTATCTTTCATGAAGACAAATAGATACTGTAAAGCAGATTCCTTTAAAGGAATAGTTTATCCAAAAATGAAAATTAGCTGGAAATGTGCTCACCCTCAGGCCATCCAAGATGTAGATTAATTTGTTTCTTCATCAGATTTGGAGAAATGTAGCATTGCATCACTGGCTCACTGCAAGTGAATGGGTGCCGTCAGAATGAGAGTCCAACCAGCTGATAAAAACATCACAAGTTATCCACAGCACTCCAGTCCATCAGTGAACATCTGGAGAAGACAAAAGCTGAAACTAATCCAGCATTAAGACGTTTTTAACTAAAATACAGTCCATAATCTATAATAACGCTTCCTCCAGTGAAAAAGTGCATCTGCTGTTGTCTCTCACATCAAAATCCAGCCACATATAACTCTGATGACAGCAAAGCAATCATCAATTATTACAATAAATTGCTACAGAGCATTTCAAACCTCTATGTGTTGTTCAGTTTATTCAAGGAACCATGAATATTTCAGTGTATAAAGTGTTTAGGTTATGCAAATGTGTACAAAATGCAAAAATGCAACACAAAAAGCGAAAAGCTGTGTGTTTGTAAGAAACAAATCCATCATTTAGGTGTGTTTAACTTCAAACTGTTGCATCCATGGCCTAAATACAAGTCCTTTATCCATAATGTTGCTTCCTCCAGTGAAAAAGTGTTCTGGTGTGAATCAGGAGAGAAATCTGCACAGATCAAGCAGTGTTTAAACAGCTCCAAACAAATATGTGGCTGGATTTTGATGTGAGAGACAACAGCAGATGCACTTTTTCACTGGAGGAAGCGTTATTATGGATTTTGGACTCATATTTTAGGTACAAATGATGGATTTGTTTCAGCTTTTGTATTCTCCAGATGTTAACTGATGGACTGGAGTGCTGTGGATTAATTGTGGATTATTGTGATGTTTTTATCAGCTGTTTGGACTCTCATTCTGACGGCACCCATTCACTGCAGAGCATCCA
>NW_015639821.1:412089-413156 GCF_001515625.1 Sinocyclocheilus rhinocerous
AAAAAAATAAAAAAGATAATTGTAACTGTTTATCTCACAATTATGAGTTTATATTTTGCAATTCTGACTTTTTTCCTCACAATTCTGGGGGGAAAAGTCAGAATTACAAAATATAAAATCAGAATTGTAAGAAATAAACTCAGATTTTTGACTTTCTTGAATTCTAATTTTACATCTTGCAATTTGGTTTTCTTTTTTTCTTTTTTTTGCACAAAATACAATTTTTAAAAACGGTAATTGCAACTTTTCCCAATTCTGGCTTATTTTCTCACAATGCTGACTTTTTTCTGAGAATTCTGAGAAAAAATCAAAATCTCGAAAAAAAGGTCAGAATTCGGGAAATTCCGAGTATACATAAACAAAAAGACATAATAATGAGTGTCACATGCTGTACCTTGCTTCTCTGAAGTTCTTCAGGTGCTGGAGGCTCCTCAGCGCCACCCACTGGCACTGGAGATTTACTACAGACGGTAGGTCACGCTTTATATTTATGCATTTATTAGACGCTTTTATCCAAAGCAAGTTACACTCAAAGCATGCATGCATTCCCTGGGAATCGAACCCATGACCTTGGCATTGAGGGACACATTTTTCTTGATATTCAATGTGAAAATATCAGCATTTCCCATCACTCACAACGTCACAGGTGGATTGTCCCAGGATCGGTCTGCGTCCAGAGCGTCCTCCGTATCTCCTGAACTGTTGTGCTCCTTCACCGGCTCACAGAGAGCAACAGAAGACCAGTGTAACGCCTGCTCGGCTCTTAAGATCAGAGAACCAATCTTATCATCTAAACAGAGAAGCACAAGAGACCAGTGACCATTTTATCTGGAATGACATGGAGGCAGTATTGTGTCAATAACTAAAACTATTCAAAATCATTTTCATTAATAAAATTAAATAAAATAAAAACTTTAAATTCAGTTAGTTGCAACATTTCAAATTTTCATTTAGTTTAAGCTGAAGTACTAAAATAACTAAAACTAAAAAAAAAAAATTAAACCAATGAAGACAGCTAAAAAAAAAAAATTTTTTTTATATATATTTATATATATATATTTATTTTA
>NW_015639821.1:413251-428767 GCF_001515625.1 Sinocyclocheilus rhinocerous
TCTAAATAAATACAACTATTAAATATCTTAATTATAATATAATATATAAACATATTAATAAATTACTGAAATAATATTTTCATTTACTTAAAGTTGAAATACAAAAATGACTAAAACTTAAATAAAAATGAATTTAAAAAAATGGAAAAACTATTAAAACCCATAAAGCACAGCTAAAACCTGAACTAAAATTAATGGAAAAATGGAAAATATAAAAATAAAAACTAATTCAAAATATTAATTAAATATTTTAATTATAATATTAAATGTTAATAAATTACTGAAATAATATATATATATTTTTCAGTTTGTTGCCGAGGCAACGTTTCTAATTTTCATTTAGTTTAAGTTGAAGTACTAAAATGACTAAAATAATAGAAACTAAAACATTAAATTAATTATTTATTCATTAGAAAAATAAATATATTCATTAAATAAATTATTAATTAAATATTCAAATATTAATATGTACTATAAATAGTATATTAATGATACTAAAATAACACTGTATGAAGGTGAGTACATAATAATACATTTCAATTCTATTTTTGGAGGAAATATTGCTTTGAAAAGTTGTGCAAACCTTTGAAAAGTTGTCCTTCATGAATCTGTCCTCTCTTCGCTGCCTTGAGTTTCTGTTCAGACTGTAAACGCAGCTCTCTCGGGCTGCACTGAGCGATGGACTGGGATCCGTACGGCTCTCCTGCATGACCTTTGACATCTCGCTGACCTTTAGTGACCTTTTTACTCTCCACTGGACTCCTCCAGTTCTCCGACCCATGAAGGAACTCTGGGAGGAAGCAGATGATCGTCTGAGGATTCTTCACACTGTCTCAGCCACGCCGGGTACTTTAGCTCAGGAACGCTGGTCATCCCGGAAAAATACATCTCGGGTTTCTGGCTGGTCATCCAGCGCGGGAGATGATTGGATCTGGGCGTGTCGGGTGGATGCGTCCGATTGGCTGGCAGGATGTTGGGGGGAGGAGCTTGACCGTGTGACTGCAAACCGCCCATCATTATATCGTCCACAGAGAGGGATGTCCTGCTCACCGGTGGAACGGGACGCCGCATACAGTGTTTATGAGCCAGAACGGGCCGTAAGTGCGACCCGGAGCTACAGTTGAAGCTCAATCCCAACGGAAAGCTCCCAGAGCGGGAGAGGAGGGCCGAGGTGCGGGTCACGGGGAGAGAGCCGTCATTTGGGAGAGCCAGCAGGTCGTCAGTGGCCATACTGAGCCGATCCGAGTCTCTGTTCCGGACGGGAATGTTTAAGAAGATCAGCTCTTCATCCGTCAAACTCGTCTTCAGTACTGCACTTGTCAAAGCACATAAAAACACGGGACGTTATGCATGAGATCATGTCAATTTAGTGCTGCTGTTAAAACTATACAAATACAGTTCTGTTGATTGAAATAAAATAAAACATCTAAAAAAATTATCATCATTTATTAATAAAGAAATAGTGTTATTACAATAGTAATATTTCTTAAAAGACATAAAAAAACTAAAACAACAACAACACAACAAAATTACTAATACTTTAAATTAAAATAAAGAGGAAAATATTAATAAATAATAATAATACAGTGTTAATAAATAATAAATTAAATATTAATTATGCTAAACACTGTTAAACAGGGTTTTTATAGTTAACTAAAACCATAAAAAATATTTGTCCTTTACCTGAAATAAAAGTTAATTTTATTTTATATTTCTTATTTTATTTCAGCTAGTTGCCAAGGCAATATTTATTATTTTCATTTAGCTTTTTACTTCTTTTTTTTTTTTTAGTAATTATTTTGTTTGTACTATCAAAACTTAAATTGACAGAAGTAGAATCTATATTGTACTATATAGACATATTTACAAAAAGAATAAAACTGAAAACAAAATTACTAAAAGTTTAACTAAAATTAAAATGGAAAAAAAAAATTCTAAAAACAAAAATGATTTCAAAATATGAATTAAAACTATAATAGTATCTATTATTTTAACTAATATTCCAGATTAAATAGAGTTTCTCACAGCTGTCTGTGGTGATCGAGTTTATGCTGTACATAACCTAGTCCTAGAATATTCCTTAAAACATGAATTAATTTGCATTAATGTAACGAAATCCTTCTGATTTACCGTCTCTGTTTCTGGGATGAGGTTTGTTACTCTCTCTGGGCAGCTGAAGTTTCCCCGTCGTTGTGTCAGAGCCCCGCAGACTCCTCTGGAAGTCAGTGATGTACGCATCCAGCGCCTCTGAGGCAGAAGCGTAGTGTTTGTCCCTGTATTTGATGCTGGGGACGGGCTCCGGGTGTAAGGAGCTCTGCAGGAGTCCTGATGTGGCCAGCAGTGATGTGACGCTCGACTCAGGAGACATCAGACCGTCTTCAGACGCTCGACTCATAGCGCTCTGCAAAAACACATACACTTACATTAATATGTCATTAACACACATTATGCATTTTATAATCCGGGGTTCTCGCGCCTTTTGACCAATGAAAGCATGCATAATAGTTGCATGACATTTGTAATAATAAAAAAAATATTAAAAAAAAAAGAGTAATAATTTTAAAAAAATCAACAAATGAAAGCATGTATAATAGTTGCATGACATTTGTAATAATAACAAAAATATTAAAAAAAAAAGTAATAATTTAAAAAAAATCAACAAATGAAAGCATGTATAATAGTTGCATGACATTTGTAATAATAAAAAAAATATTTAAAAAAAAGAGTAATAATAAAAAAAAAATCAACAAATGAAAGCATGTATAATAGTTGCATGACATTTGTAATAATAACAAAAATATTAAAAAAAAAAGTAATAATTTAAAAAAAATCAACAAATGAAAGCATGTATAATAGTTGCATGACATTTGTAATAATAACAAAAATATTAAAAAAAAAAGTAATAATTTAAAAAAAATCAACAAATGAAAGCATGTATAATAGTTGCATGACATTTGTAATAATAACAAAAATATTAAAAAAAAAAGTAATAATTTAAAAAAAATCAACAAATGAAAGCATGTATAATAGTTGCATGACATTTGTAATAATAAAAAAAGTCAACAAATGAATGTTTAAAAGTTGCATGAAATTTCTAGTAATAAAAACAATGAAATAAAAATAGTAAGAATAAATAAATAAAAAATAAGCTTAATATAAATAAATAAATGTATTAAAACAAATTAAAAAATTGATTAAAATAAATAAAAAAATAACTAAATAAAACACCTACCAGTACAGTATTATAATTAATAGAATGTAAAGTAGTAAAAACTAAATATTTTCCAAATAATATTTTACATATATCTATAATATTAATTTCCGCAGTATAATTAGGTAGTTATACATAAAAATACATAGCTGTCTTTTAAATTTTAGAATGGGATGATAATATTTTGGGGTCTGTAGCATCTAAAAAATTGCATTAACTAATTATAACCAATATTTAATAGTTTAGTAAGATTATTAAAAGGTTTTTCAATTCTTTAACACCTTTAGGTTCATATGTTTGTCCAATGTATAAAATATATAATGTATAAAAGTTGCATCACATTTCTAGCTATGAAAATAGCAATAATACAAAAATAATTAAATAAAAAAAATAATAATTTTCAACCAATGAAAGTATGTGTAAAAGTTGCAGGACATTTCTATAACTATGAACTCGACGGCGAATGTTTTGAATCGGTTTTAACTCACTTTACTAACGTTACAGGTGAATTTACAGAACAGAAACTCACCTGATGAATCCAGCGCAGATCACGAACTGAAAGTTAAGTTAAATTAAAGTAAAGGTGATTAGAAGAATCCGTACAAACACACGTCTGCAAAACATCCAACACAAAACTGAAGTCACTCAGACAACCGCCAGCGGCTCTGCGCATGCGCACCGAGTCACGCGACCTTCTCTACATGTTCTATGCTCGCTAGCTGCTCCACTCAGACGAGCTCATGCGAACTGCGCATGCGCACCGGATCACATGACCTCAAAAGGTTCTACGCTCATTAGCTGCTCCACTCAAACTATATCAGCGAAATGGTCTGGATTTTGTAAACAACCCGAAATGATTGATTTATCTCCTACAGACTTTCAAAATCACGTTAAACATGTATATTTGACAGGAAAGCGGTGGTTAAAATTGATCTACGTTACAATAATTCAGGTGAATGTGGAGACTAATGAGTGAGGCTTCTGTCGAAACGAAACTAATGAGTGAGGAGTCTCGTGAACATCCACAGGTCAAAAATGAAGGAATAATGTTATAAAAGTTCATGACTCATGAGTGGGCGACGGCTCTTTCATTTCTCGCTAGAAATAAAATAAGATAAGATGGTAAACATCGCGAAACGACTCTCAATAAGGGCGTGCCGCAAATCGACCAGGTTCACTGGAACAGTAATAATTTATAATAATAGCTGTTTTAATTCTTTACTATGTATTTGCAATTTAAAAGTCATAAAAATGTATTATTCGAGTGTAATTTATTGATTCCGTTTACCGCGCTGTCACGTGATGCCCGTTACTTTTCTCAGCGCTGTCTGGTTACCCGCCTCTGGTTACAGCGTTAATATACGTCTTTTTTGTACAGAATGAAATAGCGTATTTTCTTTTGCATGGCATGTAATAATCTTTTGCATTCGTATTTTTAAATGATTATACTTTCCAGAGTATACATGCGTTCTAATAAGACGAAACCGATCGTGTGTTTTGAATGGGTTTCTATGGAGGATTGTCTGAGCGAGCCGTCGAGCGCCCCCTGCAGGAATATATCAGTGTTTTATTTCTCACACTGTGTGCTGCGGAGTTCCTGACTCATGTAAACACTCTCAGTCCAGTTCAGCTGCTGTGTCTTTGTCCTTCTCTGTCCGAACCGAACCGGATCATGCTGCTCCGCTCGTGCTGTGTTTACGGCGCAGGAATCCTCTGCGTTCTGCTGTTAATCGCCGGGATCGCGATGGCTTTGGCGCAGGTCTTCCAGAAGCTCATAAACAACAGAATAAAGGAGGTCAGCGAGTGTCTTCAAATGTGTTTTTCATATCATATTTATGTTGTGTTCATCATATGCTGTGACTGTCTATGTGTAGTTTGTCTATATGCAGCAGAGAGATATAATATATACAATTTTATTATATTATAATGTCTTAGTATATTGTATAATATTATTATATCTATTATTATTATTATTCTCCTCACATAATATTATGAACCCTTAATATACACCATTTTCATTTGCCATGGTATTTACATTATGGAATTGCCATGGTACATGTTCAAAATATTTTTTCTAGCATTATTATGAAATTTCATTTTATACAGTTTAAAGATTATACTATATAATGTTTTATATCAGTAACAAATATATATGTAAAATTGTAGTATGTATTATAATGTAATATAATTTATTATATTAGAATAACATATATAATATTATATAAATGAAACATTATTATTATTATTATTTTCAACTCATATAATATTACCATCATGATACCATGATTGTAATATTATGAAACATTAATGTACACCATAATCATTTACCATTTGTATTTTTTAGAGCATTTTATTTACGCTCTATTTATGGGAATGCCATGGTACATGTTCAAAATAATTTTTAAATATTTTCTAGCCTCATTTTGAAATTTCTTTTTATACAGTTTAGATTACAGATTAAATGTTATTATGCTTTATTATAATCAAACATATATGTAGTATTATAGTATGTATTATAACATATGTTTTACTGTATTATCATATTATATAATAATATTACATAAATCAAGCATTATTAGTAATAGTAGTATTTTCAATTCACATAATATTAGCATAATGATATCACAATTCTAATATTATGAAATGGTAATATACTCTATATTCATTCACCATGATATTTACATTCTGTTTGTGGAAATGCTATGGTATATGTTCAAAATATGGTATTTTTATTATAACCAGCCTTAATATTATGAAATTTCATTTTATACAGTTGACTGAGTTTAGATTAAAGATTGTTTAAAAGAATATTGACACAATTAAACCGCTTTATGTATACTAATATGATATGAATTAATATCATATTCATATGCCATATGCTTCTTCAAGGAGAGAAATTATTTAATGATACCATGTCCAGAAAACACTTTTTTTTTAAAATTGTTATTGTTATTATTTTTATTATTGTTATTGTCATTTGCACAGATTTTTTATAAATGTACACTTGATATGAAATATAAATATATGAAATTATGAAGTTTATGTGTTTTTTTATGTGTTTCTCTTCCTAAATTGTTGTAGAAACCATGAGTTTGTAAATATAACTTTGGTCATTTCTATCCACAATTCACTTTCCCTTACAGCAAGTAGTTCTGGAAAATGGAACGGAGGCATTTTCGGTGTGGCGAAACCCACCGCCGCCGGTTTACATGCAGTTTTACTTCTTTAATCTGACCAATCCTGCAGAGGTTCTGGAAGGAGACAAACCCTTCGTCCAGCAGATCGGCCCGTACACGTACAGGTCAGTGATGCCGCTAAAAACATGCTCGTAATGTTTTCCTCTCGATGTGTGACGGACGGGAAAGCAATTCACATGACTGTGTTTTTGCTGAAGCTTTCTCTTGATGACGCATCAGATGCTCTTGTGTTCCTGAAAACCATGGAACACTTTAGGGCTTCTGTATTTGTTTTTCTGAAGCCACAAAGGAAACCCTTGAAACCACAGCAATCTGTCTAAGAGACTTAAAACTGCTTAGAACTTAAAACGGCTTTAAACTTCAAGTTTTAAAAATTAAAACGGCTTTCAAAACGCTTTTAAAAATGCTTTCAAACTTAAAACTGCTTTTAAAAACTGCTTCAAACTTAAAACTGTTTCAAACTTCAAGCTTTTAAAACTTAAAACTGCTTTTACAACTGCTTTAAACTTAAAACTGCTTTCAAAAACTGCTTCAGACTTAAAACTACATTAAACTTTAAGCTTTTAAAACGTAAAACTTTTTTTTAAAACTGCTTTAAACTTAAAACTGCTTTTAAAAACTGCTTCAAACTTAAAACTGCTTTCGAAATGGTTTCAAACTTAAAACTGCTTTTAAAACTTCTTCAACCTTAAAATTGCTTTTAAAACTGCTTCAAACTTTAATCCACTTTTAAAACTGTTTCAAACTTAAAACTGCTTTCAAAAACTGCTTCAAACCGCTTTAAGCTTAAAACTGCTTTTAAAAACTGCTTCAAACTTAAAACTGCTTTCGAAATGGTTTCAAACTTAAAACTGCTTTTAAAACTTCTTCAACCTTAAAATTGCTTTTAAAACTGCTTCAAACTTTAAACCACTTTTAAAACTGCTTCAAACTTAAAATTGCTTTCAAAAACTGCTTCAAACTGCTTTAAACTTAAAACGGCTTTTAAAAACTGCTTCAAACTTAAAACTGTTTCAAACTTCAAGCTTTTAAAACTTAAAACTGCTTTTACAACTGCTTTAAACTTAAAACTGCTTTCAAAAACTGCTTCAGACTTAAAACTACATTAAACTTTAAGCTTTTAAAACTTAAAACTTTTTTTAAAACTGCTTCAAACTTAAAATTGCTTTCAAAAACTGCTTCAAACTGCTTTAAACTTAAAACGGCTTTTAAAAACTGCTTCAAACTTAAAACTGCTTTCGAAATGGTTTCAAACTTAAAACTGCTTTTAAAACTTCTTCAACCTTAAAATTGCTTTTAAAACTGCTTCAAACTTTAAACCACTTTTAAAACTGCTTCAAACTTAAAATTGCTTTCAAAAACTGCTTCAAACTGCTTTAAACTTAAAACTGCTTTTAAAAACTGCTTCAAAATTGCTTTTAAAACTACTTCTAAATTTAAATCACTTTTAAAACTGTTTTCAACTTAAAACTGCTTTCAAAAACTGCTTCAAACTGCTTTTAAAAACTGCTTCAAACTTAAAACTGCTTTCCAAATGGTTTCAAACTTAAAACTGCTTTTAAAACTTCTTCAACCTTAAAATTGCTTTTAAAACTGCTTCAAACTTAAAACTGCTTTCAAAAACGTTTCAAACTTAAAACTGCTTTTAAAACTTCTTCAACCTTAAAATTGCTTTTAAAACTGTTTCAAACTTTAAACTGCTTCAAAACTGCTACATCAAACCACTTTTTGCTGCAGTTTTCTCTTGCACAAGTTTGACGACACATCAGATGCTCTGTGCTCTTTAAAACCACGTAACGCCTTAGTGCTTCAGATCTTAGTATTTATTTATCCTGAATCACATGATCTGTTGTTTTGTCAATGTTATTTCCATAAGTCAATAAGAACCACATTGGTGTTTCCTCATTCAGGGAGTATCGGCCGAAGGAGGAAGTGAAATTTATGGACAACGGAACCAGAGTGGCGGCTGTCAATCCAAAGACGTACGTGTTTGAGCCCAACATGTCACGGGGATCTGAGGATGACATCGTCCGAACGGTCGACATCCCTGTTGTGGTGAGATCGCGATCTCTGACCTACTAAAACCACTGGCAAATGAGATGTTAAATGGGTGAATCTCATGAAAGCATGTCACATTTCACCCTAAAATCGAAATAAGAAATGATGTGTTGCATAAAGAAATGAAGTCTGAGAAGAGATTATTCAAAGTTTATGTGTTTATTTTTGACTTCAGACCGCGATGGAGAAATTCAAAGATACCCTCTTGGTCAGTCGCATTATCTCTGACGTGATGAAAGCAAAGGGCATCGGCTTGTTCAGGACGTTCAGAGTCGGTGACCTGCTGTGGGGTTATGAAGATCCGCTGCTCAAAGAACTCAAACAGTTTGTGTCGGATGACCACTTTGGACTTTTCTACAAGGTTAGCAGCACTGGTGTCAATCATCACTAGTGCTTAATGTGATCAAACCCCTGACACTAAATACTAAAGCTGAGTCATTTTGCAGTGCTTGTGCTTCAGACATGAATGATTCAAATCATGCGTCTTGTTTGTGAATCATCATTGGAGCACAAAACCAGTCTTAAGTGTCAATTTTTCGAAATTGAGATTTATACATTATCTGAAAGCTGAATAAATGAGCTTCCCATTGATGTATGGTTTGTTAGGATCGGACAATATTTGAGATACAACTATTTGAAAATCTGGAATCTGAGGGTGCAAAAAAAATCAAAATATTGAGAAAATCGCCTTTAAAATTGTCCAAATGAAGTTCTTAGCAATGCATATTACTAATCAAACATTAAGTTTTGATATATTTACGGTAGGAAATTTACAAAATATCTTCATGGAACATGATCTTTACTTAATATCCTAATGATTTTTGTCATAAAAGAAAAATTGATAATTTTGACCCATATAATGTATTGTTGGCTATTGCTACAAATATACCCCAGCGACTTAACACTGCTTTTGTGCTCCAGGGTCACATTTGAGGTTTGTGGCATCAGTCACTTTGGCTGATTATTAGGTTCAGCTTCAGAAAACAAATGATCAATGATTATTAAATGATTAAAATGATCAGTAGTGACTGTAAATGCATATCTAATGTTACAAAAGATTTATATTTCAAATAAATGCTGTTCTTTTGAACTTTCTATTCATCTGTGAATCCTGAAAAATAAAATGTATCACAGTTTCCACAAAAATATTGTGCAGCACGACTGTGTTCAACATTGATAATAATCAGAAATGTTTCTTGAGCAGCAAATCAGCATATTAGAATGATTTCTGAAGATCATGTGACACTGAAGACTGGAGTAATGATGCTGAAAATCACAGGAATAAATTACAGTTTAACAGATATTCACTTAGAAAACAGCTATTTTAAATTGCAATAATATTTCACAGTATTACTGGATTTGATCAAATAAATGCAGCCTTGGTGAGCAGAAGAGAGACTTTTCAAAAACATAAATAAATGATCTGCATCAGCTGTTGAAGTTTCAATGCTAGTCGATGGTTCATATGATCAGTTCAACGCACGTCTGTTAATTGTCTTTTTGTACATGTGTTTCATTCTCATGTCAATGACTGTGTTTCAGAAAAATGGCACTGATGACGGTGATTATATTTTCTTCACGGGGAAGCAGAATTATCAGGACTTTGCTCGTATAGACGAGTGGAACGGACAGAGGTAAAATCAGCAGAAAACTCACCGTCTCGTTTTATCTCTAGAAGATTAATGAATGGATTTAGAAGGAGCTGCACAATCAGCATGTGCTCAGAGAAGTTTGAATTATGGATTATTTGTTCTCTTTGTCAGTGCATTGAACTGGTGGAGTACAGAAGAGTGTAACATGATCAACGGCACCGATGGAGCGTCTTTCCATCCGATCATCACAAAAACAGAGAAACTCTATATATTCTCTTCTGATCTGTGCAGGTGAGATCATTTAAATGCACTGTTCTGTGCTGCTAATGGATCTGAATTTCACTTAAAAAAAGGCAAGGATGCATTAAATTGATCAAAAGTGGCAATAAAGACGTTTATAATGTTCTTTTGAACTTTCTTTTCAATCCTGAAAAATAAAATGTATCACAGTTTCCACAAAAATATTGTGCAGCACGACTGTGTTCAACATTGATAATAATCAGAAATGTTTCTTGAGCAGCAAATCAGCATATTAGAATGATTTCTGAAGATCATGTGACACTGAAGACTGGAGTAATGATGCTGAAAATACAGCTGCGCATCACAGAAATACATTACATTTCACCAGATATTCACATAGAAAACAGTTATTTTATATTGTAAAAATATTTAACTGTTTTTACTGTATTTTTGATCAAATAAATGCAGCCTTGATGAGCAAAAAATTATTTTTTTTAAATCTTGCTGAACCTTTTGAACAATACTGTATGTTATGATAATTTGATGAATGTTACTATATGATGTATGTATAATCTTACATTATTAATACATGGTAATATTAACTTTATTATCTTTAAAAAAAAATATTTGATCATATTCACATTCAATTTGCATGAATAAGAATAGACGTATTTTATTATGGTCATTTTTATTTTGTGTTTTCTAAAAGTGATAATAATAGTTCCTGAGTCACTGATTAAAGGTTTAGTTTAGAATTGCTCTTATTGATTCAGTACTGATCATATTGGGTCTGAATTGGGTGCGTTATCAGTATCAGAAAACGCTTATGTGTGACCAAGCGCTTTTCCTAAAAGAGTGTTTTTTGCTTCAGATCACATACTGTATGTGTGATTCGTCATGCTGCTCTCCGTGGATGTTTATTTAGGGTCTAAATCAGGCCTCCAAACAAGCAAAACTATTCAGCAGTTCACTGAAGTGATTGTCAAACTTAAAAACATGTTACATCACAGTAAAAGAAACCATTCTTCAGCCAGAACCATTTGATTAATGGTTAAATCTGAGAAGTACACAAATCTGCTTTTCAGAATCGGATTCATTGCTTGTTTTACTCAAATGTATCAGAAGACAATCAGTCCTAATTAAATCAGTGTGTAATATCAGTGTGTGTTTTATGCATGTTTGTGTTGACAGGTCTACATATGCCCAGTACGAGTCTGACGTGAGCGTACGAGGGGTTCCCGGTTTCCGTTTTGTCCCACCCAGCGAGGTTTTCGCTAATCTTACGATTAACCCAGATAACGCAGGCTTCTGCGTGCCGGCTGGGAACTGTCTCGGCTCCGGCCTCCTCAACGCCAGCGTCTGCAAAGAAGGTCAGTGAGAGTCTGAATGCTGTTTGTCACCGTACAGACGCCGGGACGTCCCGCTAACGTGTGTGTCTCCTCTCAGGTGCGCCCATCATCATGTCCTCCCCTCATTTCTACCAGGCAGACAACAAATTCGTCCAGGATGTGCTCGGGATGAATCCCAACAAGGAGGAGCATGAGACGGTCATTGACGTCAACCCGGTATGTCTGTATAATCACATATAAACCTGCTGGAAAGGTCTTGACCAGTTGACCAGAAACACATTTTATTCTCCTCACTGAAAGCAAAATGCTGCATGAAGCTGTAAAATCACAGCCAGTCAGAATGCATTTGATGGTTATGCTTTTTCATGCACTTGCATGTTTCCAAGTAGAGAATTTCCAACTCACTATTTGGAAAAGTGCAACATAATGGCAATCATGTGACTCTTTATTGTGCAGACACTCTCTCTGCACCCAGAATCACCTGTTTATCTAACATTAGCAGTGATAAAAGAGTAAATGATCCTCTCAGTTGATAAATATACACCTGCGTAACATGCATTTGTGTCATTGTACATAATCTTCAAGCATCAGACAACAGAACTCTGTCGTGTTCAGATGTGAGAGATACAAGCACATCTCATTGGTGATTTTGGATCTACAATCTAAATCGTGTGTCACTCGTTGCGGTTGCAGGTTCAGATGATAACACAGATTAACAAGGAAGTGGAAGTTCATTAGTACATTAGTGATTGACACACTTTCAGTTTCCATCCATCGTCACAGCTACACGATTCAAAACAACCGGTGATGAGAATCCAGTCAAGAAATATCTATGTTGCAAAAGCCAAGGTTTCCCAAACTTTTTTGTTGCACCCCTTTTTCCTATATGTGACCCTGGTCCACAAAACCAGTCAGTCATAAGGCTCAATTTTTATACAGCTGAATAAATTAGCTTTCCATTGATGTATGGTTTGTTAGGATAGGACAATATTTGGCCGAGATACAACTATTTACGTGTAAATAATGAGTATAGCGTGTATATAACGTGTAAATAATGAGTATAGTGTGCATATGAGTATAACGTGTAAATAATGAGTATAGTGTGCATATAATGTGTATAGTGTGTATATAATGTATATAGTGTACGTATAATGAGTATAGTGTGTATATGAGTATAGTGTGCAGATAATGAGTATAGTGTGCATATAATGTGTATAGTGTGTATATAATGTATATAGTGTACGTATAATGAGTATAGTGTGTATATGAGTATAGTGTGCAGATAATGAGTATAGTGTGCATATAATGTGTATAGAGTGTCTATAATGTATATAGTGTATGCATGAGTATAGTGTGCAGATAATGAGTATAGTGTGTATATAATGAGTAGATAATGAGTAGTGTGCCTGTAATGTGTATATGAGTATAGTCTGCATATAGTGTGAATATAATGAGTATAGTGTGTATATGAGTATACTGTGTAAATAATGTATAGTGTGTATTTATCTGCACTGCCATAAGAGGGCGTCAGTGCACTACACTCAGCTTCAGGTCTGCAGTAATATTGATGCAGTTTCATTATAAAACTCAGGTTTCTGGCTGATTGTAATACTACAGATCCAGAGCGAGTGAATGAATGAATAACAGCATCTGTATTTCATTATTTACTGACAGAACAAACACACATTTTACGCTTGTGTCTGAGTCACTCTCTGATAAAGCAGGTGATGTCAGGATGATGTTATCTGATTTCCCAGCTAGTCCAGACGCGTCCCACTTCCCGGCAGGTAGTTAGTAATTCAACCGGTGGCTGTTTTGGTTATTTTGTGTGGTGGATGTTTGTTTAGTTTATAATCAAAGAGTCTCTACAAACCCAAAAGACTGCAGACATTTGATAAAATCAAACATTTTTGCATTCATTCGACCACTAGTTTCTTCCAGGAGCATGTTAAATAACTGCACATGTGTGTTTGATAAGTGCTTTCGCTGCGGGATAGGGATCTACACGGATCAGCAGGATAAAGTTTACTGTGGGTGTGTGTTTTATGGTGTTTGTGTATGGTGTTGGAACAGATTCAGGTGCTCGTTCTACCTTATAAAACTGTGCTACAGTAACGGTATCAGATGGTAATACCACCACGTACCATGGTACTGAATGATATATATTGTTAATGTATTTGATTTCTACTGAAGGATAGAGGTTAGAGTCAGGCTTTTGTTATGTGCATCTGACAGGAATCTCTTCTGTTGCTGGGAAGGTGTGTGGTGCTTTATGCAATGTTTTCTCATGTCGGTTCCCATCATTTTTGTGTTTGAGCTTCAAATGGGTTGCAGATGTTCTGTAGGACACACACACACACCCCTCCGGATTCATTCTTAGATAAGCTAATATGTTTGAGTGTTAACATACTTTTCACATCAGAATCCAACCAGGAAATATCTATTTTGTAAAAGCCAATCTAACACCGTTTTAAAGTTTTGTTTACCTTAAGTTCACATGAAATAAAAACAAACTTTATTTACTTTCTTCGTGCATGCTCCTAGTCTTGTGAATAATTCATCAGCATATGATAATCTAAAGAAAAAATATGTTTGTCTTAGTAGGGATAGGGAACATTTAATAGGGAATTTTTCCATCAGCTGGACCCTTTAAAGCTAAAATATTTTCTTGAAGCCCCCCTGAGATTTTAAGTTAATATTTCGATCATTCACATTTTTCAGTTTTCTAATGTAAGTTAGTAAATGTAAGTTATCTAAATTGTACACTGTTATGATTTTATTCGTTTTTAGTTTGCTTTATTTTAAATTTATGTTTTGTTTTGAGATAATTTGTGATTGTTTTATACTATTGATAGCACTTGTTTTTAACAGTAAGAAAAAACAA
The DNA here is from genome assembly GCF_001515625.1 of Sinocyclocheilus rhinocerous. Lineage (NCBI taxonomy): Eukaryota > Metazoa > Chordata > Actinopteri > Cypriniformes > Cyprinidae > Sinocyclocheilus > Sinocyclocheilus rhinocerous. The sequence goes on from NW_015639821.1 coordinate 427,783, forward strand.
TTCTGCATATAGTCCAAAACATTCGAAAACCCCCTAATTTAACTTGTAGTATAGTGTGTATATAATGAGTATAGTGTGTGTATAATGAGTATATTGTTCATATATTGTACATATATTGAGTATCGTGTGTATATAATGAGTATTATGTGCATATAATGTGCATAAAATGAGTATAGTGTGCATATAATGAGTATTATGTGCATATAATGTGCATAAAATGAGTATAGTGTGCATATAGTGTTGTATATAATGAGTATAGTGTGCAAATAGTGTGTATATAATGAGTATAGTGTGCATATAGTGTTGTATATAATGAGTATAGTGTGCAAATAGTGTGTATATAATGAGTATAGTGTGCATATAGTGTGTATATAATGAGTATAGTGTGCATATAGTGTGTATATAATGAGTATAGTGTGCATATAGTGTGTATATAATGAGTATAGTGTGCATATAGTGTGTATATAATGAGTATAGTGTGCATATAGTGTGTATATAATGAGTATAGTGTGCATATAGTGTGTATATAATGAGTATAGTGTGCATATAGTGTGTATATAATGAGTATAGTGTGCATATAGTGTGTATATAATGAGTATAGTGTGCATATAGTGTGTATATAATGAGTATAGTGTGCATATAGTGTGTATATAATGAGTATAGTGTGCATATAGTGTGTATATAATGAGTATAGTGTGCATATAGTGTGTATATAATGAGTATAGTGTGCATATAATGAGTATAGTGTGTATATAATGTGCATAAAATGAGTATAGTGTGCATATAATGAGTATTATGTGCATATAATGTGCATAAAATGAGTATAGTGTGCATATAATGAGTATTATGTGCATATAATGTGCATAAAATGAGTATAGTGTGCATATAGTGTTGTATATAATGAGTATAGTGTGCAAATAGTGTGTATATAATGAGTATAGTGTGCATATAATGAGTATAGTGTGTATATAATGAGTATAGTGTG
>NW_015639821.1:430133-438619 GCF_001515625.1 Sinocyclocheilus rhinocerous
TGAGTATAGTGTGTGTATATGAGTATAGTGTGCATATAGTGTATATAATTATTATAGTGTGCATATAGTGTGTATATAATGAGTATAGTGTGCATATAGTGTTGTATATAATGAGTATAGTGTGCAAATAGTGTGTATATAATGAGTATAGTGTGCATATAGTGTGTATATAATGAGTATAGTGTGCATATAGTGTGTATATAATGAGTATAGTGTGCATATAGTGTGTATATAATGAGTATAGTGTGCATATAGTGTGTATATAATGAGTATAGTGTGCATATAGTGTGTATATAATGAGTATAGTGTGTGTATAATGAGTATATTGTTCATATATTGTACATATATTGAGTATCGTGTGTATATAATGAGTATTATGTGCATATAATGTGCATAAAATGAGTATAGTGTGCATATAATGAGTATTATGTGCATATAATGTGCATAAAATGAGTATAGTGTGCATATAGTGTTGTATATAATGAGTATAGTGTGCAAATAGTGTGTATATAATGAGTATAGTGTGCATATAGTGTGTATATAATGAGTATAGTGTGTGTATAATGAGTATATTGTTCATATATTGTACATATATTGAGTATCGTGTGTATATAATGAGTATAGTGTGTATATAATGTGCATAAAATGAGTATAGTGTGCATATAATGAGTATTATGTGCATATAATGTGCATAAAATGAGTATAGTGTGCATATAGTGTTGTATATAATGAGTATAGTGTGCAAATAGTGTGTATATAATGAGTATAGTGTGCATATAGTGTGTATATAATGAGTATAGTGTGCATATAATGAGTATAGTGTGTATATAATGAGTATAGTGTGTGTGTATGAGTATAGTGTGTATATAATAAGTATAGTGTGCAAATAGTGTGTATATAATGAGTATAGTGTGCATATAGTGTGTATATAATGGGTATAGTATGCATATAGTGTGCATATGAGTATAGTGTGTGTATATGAGTATAGTGTGCATATAGTGTATATAATTATTATAGTGTGCATATAGTGTGTATATAATGAGTATAGTGTGCATATAGTGTGCATATAATGAGTGTAGTGTGTATATAATGAGTATAGTGTGCAAATAGTGAGTATAGTGTGTGTATATGAGTATATATGTATCATAAATGTATGAGAATAGTGTGCATATTGATCATCTCACAAAGCCCCAGGGGTTCGTGAATCGTGTCACCAAGTATTGGATAATGTTAGCCAGCAGTCACTCAGTAGCTGTTTTTGCATTGATGTTGATTTTGTGTGTGTTTGTGTTCACAGCTAACTGGACTGTTGCTTCGGGGTGCGAAGCGTGTTCAGGTGAACGTCTACCTGCATCAGATCCCAGCGTTCAGGTGAGGACGAGTCTCTCAGGTGACCCGACTTAGTTTAGCACGGACTGCTAACATTTCCTTCAGAAAACAGAAAGATCTAGAAATAAAGTGGCCACACACACCAGTCCAGTCCAGATCTTTTTCCACCTTTAATGGGATATTGAAACCAACTAAATTCAAGTAAAAAAACACATTTTAAAAAGATAAGAAAGTTTCAATTTGTTTGTTACATGAATTTTGTTGGTTTCAATATTTTGCATTACAGGTGGAAAAATATCTGACACGATTTATCTCGAATACATTTTTTATTTCTCCAAAACCTGCAATTTTTATAGCCACTCTATGTACACAGTTTGTGGTGTGATTTGCGTGTTTATAGTCTAATATAGCACAGTTTGAACACAGGTTTTAGCATTTGTGGGGGTTTTTTGTGGACTTACCAGAAATGTCATTTCACTTTCATTTGAAGGCTGTTGTTCTCCAGTTAATTGGTTTTGATGCATTTAATTTGATTGACTCTCTTTCACTGTCAAATGCCGATAGTTTGATGTCATTCATGTAAAATTGACCACAGATGGAATATTTTTAGGCCTGAAACTCCAGAGCTACTTCTGATTGAGTCCGCTGTAGGCTTACATGAGCTCATTACGTAAGTCTCTCCTGAACCATGACCTGAAGTAGGTCAGTCCAGCTGTAATGATTGACAGCTGCGTGTTTTGAGTTATTTTAGGATGTGAAGCGAGCGGATCAGTTTCAGAGTTTGTTTGGGGGTCAGGTGGTCCAATGACGTGACCGAAGACCCAACGCTGCCGAACGTCCCACTTGAGCCGACAGCTTGTTGGCTTGGTTTTGAAATGCGATCTATCTGAGAGCGCAGATAAATCCTCCTCGTGAGCGTGTGAATGGAAAACATTCCCACAGTCCCATTCATCTGATAGCGTGCGTCTGAGAGGCTTCTTCTTGAAGACATGTGTGTCTGTTTGCATTCGTCTCAAACCTCAACCAATGCTGATGTGTCTATGGATCATTGATAAACCGTTACAGATTTATTTTTGTATTTGCTGTTTTCACTTTAATTTTTGTTAGTTTTAGTCATTTTGTTGTGTGTTTTTGTCATTTTTATTATTATTTTATATATAATTGTAGTTTATTTAGTTTTGCAGTAGTTATTTTAGTAATTTAAGTTCAACTAAACAAAAATAAGAAATGCTGCCATAGCAACTAGCTGAAATAAAATTTAAATAAATATATATTTTTTTTATTTATTTATATATTTTATTTATTTTATATTATAAATATAACCCTTTGTTGATGGGTGTAAATCATAGTTGTAGTTAATATTTTGAATTAGATTGTATTTTTGTTTTGGTTTTGTTTATTGGACTTAATTATAGTTAAGTTTTAGTAATTTATTATTATCATTTTTTAATATATCTATATAGTTTTTATTTTTATTGTTTATTTATATATTTTATTTATTTAATATTATAAATATAACCCTTTGTTGATGGGTGTAAATCATAGTTGTAGTTAATATTTTGAATTAGATTGTATTTTTGTTTTGGTTTTGTTTATTGGACTTAATTATAGTTAAGTTTTAGTAATTTATTATTATCATTTTTTAATATATCTATATAGTTTTTATTTTTATTGTTATTCAAATATTTTACCTTTAAACAAAAATAAGAAATGTTGCAACTAGCAGAAATAAAATAAGATTTCTTTAAGCGTTTTTTTCTTTAGATTTTATTTCAAGCAACACATATTATTATTTTTTTTTACCATTTTAGTTAACTGTAATAACCCTGGTCTTAACATCATCACATACTATCAGAATCATATTTTCTTTTTTGTTTTGCAGTCAAACTGAGAAGATCCAGACGCTGGTGTTTCCAGTGATGTACCTTAATGAGGTAAAGTTTTAGAAAATCATCATCAGTATCTTTCTACAAGGCTTTTATAGCATGTCAGGGTTGTCTACGTGACAAAACATGTGTTACTGTCGTGTTCAAATAGTTGAACTGAAATGAACTGAAAAACTTCACTTTCACTCTCATAAAGCCATATACAGTATACTATATAGCAAACCTCAGCTATATATAATTTATATATCGTCACAACATTTAACTATTATCATCCAGCTCGAATTTGCTAAATGCAACTGTAAGGCATGAAGATATTAAGATATTATAAACATGAACATCATGATTTCCTGTAAAGCTTCTTAGCTGATTTGAACTCTGATTATTGCTGCAGTCCAGACGGATCAAGCAAAATTAGGTGAAGGGTGCAACAGATAAAGTGTCCAAACATGATGCAAATAATATTAACCTTTGAATGACACAAGCCATGAAAGAGTAAATGAGAGAGATGTGGTTGCATCAGCTTGGCTCATATTTAAAAAAAAAAAAAAAACGTACCGTATTTTTTACGTACCGAAGGGGGAGGAGCTATCAGACTCCGATTATGAATGACAAAATAACCTTATATAATTCATACAATACATGGTTGAGTACATGGTGCATAAGTAGATAGTGTATGAGTGTATAGTGCGTCATTTGGGACGCAGTTAAAGAGATAAACCAGTCTCAGCATTAGATGATTAGATGATTGTTTTTCTGTATAAAAGTGCACTAAATGAAAAAGATCGAATGAGATCTTAACTCTAAAGCAGTTCTTTTGAGTTCACATTATCAGACAGGACATCCAGCAGAACTCAAAGGGACTGAGCAGGAAATATGAGAGTGTTTTTCTTAATTTCTGTCTCTTCTTATCTTCTAAACGCTGCTGTCCTGTTTTCCAGAGCGTCGTTATTGACGAGGAATCTGCCGAGAAGCTGTACGCGGTGGTTACCGAGGCTAATGTGATCGTCAACATCCCCTTCATAGTGATCAGTGTGGGCATCTTACTGGGCGTCATCTTCATCGTGTTCATGTGCCGACAGCAGACGCCAGCGGTGAGGCTCACACATCACTTCCTTCACTAAAACGTCTGATGGATGATTAAGGGAATTTGGCCTTTGTGTTCCTCATATTTATAATCCTGTGGAACAGGAAGTCATGGCTGGACAATTTCACGCTCCTAGTCACTCTGGTGTGCTAAAAAAAATTTTAAATATGAATTGGAATATACTTCAGAGTTATTTTACTCATAAGCATTTCTAGGGGTGCCAATAATTGTGGCCAACATGCATTGGAGAAAAAACATTTATTTCATAATGAGATTTTCCCTCCACTTTCCATTGTTTGACTTCAATGAAAGGTTAGGATTTTGTGAATTTTTAGAATGAAAGATTAAAAAGATAAACAATGCAGATTTATTTTCACAGCCGCCTTTGCTTATATTTACCAAGGGTGCCAATATTAGTGGAGGGCACAAAAAAAAATGATAGATTTTGAGCGTTCTACATAATCAGCCATAATTCCTCATACATATAGCACGTGAAACGCACACATTTGAGTCACATTTGACATTCAGTCAAATTTTGAGTCACATTTGTTTCACACAGCACACATAAATATTGCATAAAATTGTCCAGTTTTAACAACTTTTTCCAATGCAATGCATTCTGTGATTGCATTTCTCCATTAAGGCTACATGCAATGCTGATTGTTACTGCATTTGCTGTTTATTAATGTCTTTTCCTAACTTTTTTTTGTCTCAGAGCTCCGAGCAGCAGCCCCTGCTTTCATCGTAAAACTCCCCGGATGTCATGATGAACTAACATGCGTTTAGACATTGAGCTTGATTTCATTTTCACAAGTCCTGATTAGGTTCAAGGAGCATCGGTGTATGCGGCAGACGACTCAAAGTGCAAAGTTTGTCTCAAAGATGCCGTCGGATCTTGCAAACGTGTTTTTTTAATGCATTTAATGCAATACTTTAGACAACTGATCATCACAGAACCAAACAGTGCAGGCGTGTCCAAATTAGCCAATGAGTTTTATGTCCAAAAACTGAATTACATCAGAAAACACTAAAAGAGTGACGGCAGACGTGATGCAACACATTACACATCACCGCTCGAGATGCATCACGACTATATTAATACACTTATGCAACTGCAATGAGCGCATCTGGCAAATAAACTGACAGCGGTGTTAATTCATGCTGATTTCAGTAATTATGTACGTTTTAGTCTGCTTCACATGAGTCTGCATTTTAAAATCACTAAATACATTTTTAAAATGACCAAATGACTTGGTTTGTATTTGCACTTGTTTTCTCCTCTGCCATATTTTCTTAGATGCAAACCAAGATTTTGATGGAACATTGGCTCAATAATGTTTTTAGAGTCAATTAATAACACTTTTACAATATTTCTGACATATGACTACAATAAATTGACCGTAATCACTGATTTCAACTCTAGAATAACAGCCTTGTTTTCTGTGTTCTGTGTTATATATGCAGTATAAAGAGTTTCATGGTTTCTCCAGCACAGTATTACCACAGCATTGAGAAGATTCAGCTTGAACGTTTCAGTATCACAAACATATTCAGTGTTCGTTTAGCTCATTTACATGCACTGATCTGTCAGGGATGGCTAGTTTTTATTTTTGTTTATGTTTATTAAACCTCATGTCCTGCCTGATTCATTTCATGTTTGATTGTTGTAGGTGTTTGGGTTTTTTTAAGATTTGAGGCTTTGATCGTTTTGTTTCGTTGAAGTGAACATGCATGATGCCTGTGGGTTTTGATCTGAAACTGTGGTCTGATACCGGTTTCACTTCAGCTTGAATGTAAATGCACTTATTCCAGGGTGGAAATATTGGATTAAATCTCATAATTATGATGATTGTGAAATTATAATGTCAATTGTGTGTTCATGAATTAGGACCCAGTGATGATGTTTGCTGAAAACAAACAGTTTTAGGTTTAAAAAAGGATGTTCGTGATTGATTCAATTTTTAAAATTCATTTTTTTATGCATTTATTTAATCATGCGAGCATTTTTTGTTTGTTTTCCTTAAAAAAAGATTGCACTATCAATGTAACAAAAAAAATAAAATGAGACAAACAATAAAACATTTTAACAAAAAAGCATGTTACACCATCTCATGTGTCTGATATTTACAAAATAAATAAAAGTTCTTCTGGAAGCTGCAGCTGATAATGAAATACATTTGCTACAGATTCTTTGGCCATGCGTGTTTGTATTTGATCAGATCAAACATCTCGGCCTCATTGAATCTGAATCAGAAACTATAGATGCAAAGTTAATAATTTACACGTTATCAAGATCTGTACAACTATAAAACATCAGTGCTGAAACTGGAGTTCTTGTAGATATGTTCCTGAGTGGTTTCTGAAGGGGAGAATATGTCAAAAACACACCAGGTCATATTTCAGGCCAAAAATGCTTCTGATTTTGGAGTTTAATATGACCTGGACATTTCTTGGTGAGATTCACCTGGATACAGTCTTGAGGTTGGTGTAGATCTTAAAGTCTTCAGCTGTCTTTGAATGTTCTGTCAGATTTATGTAGGTCATGATGTTTGAGAAATCAAGGGATGCACAATTTTAGCCATTTTGTTTTCAATCATTTGAATTAGTGCCATAATCATTTGGACTCAGTCACACCTGTTGAGCTTTATTGAAGGAGCAGGTGTGTTTCCTGAAAGACAGGGAAAGTATGTAGATTAATGTGGAAGCACTCATAAAAATATGCCACTCATAAAAAAAAAAAAAGAGTACATATAAAATGTGTGAAAACGTTTCCAGCTTGTGCTTAAGTGTAGCATAAATCTGAATTGCTGTGGAGTTGCTGATTCATGCAGCGGTCAGTGTTTTTTTGTGATAAAATCTTATCCGTGTTTACAGCTTAAGGTTTCTGTGTGAAAGTCTTCGTGATTAGGGTTGTCCATATACAATCATATAGAGATATTTCGCGAGAAATTCGCGTTTCTTAGCACGCCAAAAATCCTTTATGGCGCTGTTCACACTTGACAAACTGAAGCGAATTGAGTTCGAATCCGTTTCAAACGCGATTCAGTTTTTTCAAATCGCTCGAGTATTGAGTAACAATGTAGATATGTTATTTATAGCGTTATTTGGCGGTAAATTCGCGAAAAATCCCTTGTGATGTGCCATACATATTACACACCTAACAAAATAATGCAAAGCACGTGTTTGAATCATCAAATGCGATTCAGCTTTGAGTCACTCGCGAATTGAATCAGCCTAGATGTTTTTATGTTGACACAATCACGTAGCGATATTTCGCGAGAAATGCGCGTTTCTACGCCAAAAATCTTTTATGAGGCGCTCTACTACACACCTTGACAAAATGAAGCGAATCGAGTGTTTGAATCCGTTTCAAACGCGATTAAATTTTTTCAAATCGCTCCCGTATTCAGTGACAATTAGATCGTTTATGTTATTTATAGCTTATAAATTCGCGAAAAAAATCCCTTTTGATGCGCCATATATTACACACCTGACAAAATGATGCGAATCGAATTTGAATCATCAAATGTGATTCAGCTTTGAGTCGCTCGCGAATTGAATCACAATGTAGATGTTTTTATGTCGACACAATCACGTAGCGATATTTCGTGATAAATTCGCGTTTCACAGAGCGCCAAAAAATCTTTTATGAGGCGCTGTGCACACCTGACAAAATGAAGTGAATCGAGTGTTCGAATCCGTTTCAAACGCGATTCAGTTTTTTCAAATCGCTCGCGTATTTAGTGACAATTAGATTGTTTATGTTATTTATAACGTTATAAATTCGCGAAAAAAATCCCTTGTGATGCGCCATATATTACACACCTGACAAAATGATGCAAATCGAATTTGAATCATCAAATGTGATTCAGCTTTGAGTCGCTCGCGAATTGAATCACAATGTAGATGTTTTTATGTCGACACAATCACTTTTTAAGGATAAACATATTTTATCACAATGAGTATTTATCAACTTTTGTTTGAATGGATGTTCATATTTCATATGTTTCCGACATCTTCCAGCAGGAAGTGACGTCATTCAGTTATTGGCGGGAAAACATCTAACATCAGTAAGTATTATCAATTGATTTGATGAATTCTGTCATGTTTTGTGGTGTTGGTTGGTTTTAATCCTTAATCCTGTTTGATCAAATTACACAAGTCTTTTTTTTTTTTTTTTTTTTTTT
>NW_015639821.1:438786-445809 GCF_001515625.1 Sinocyclocheilus rhinocerous
TTTTTTTTTTTTTTTTTAAATATGAGTATTTAAGATGATGGCTAAAAATATAGGAAAGTGAACTTCAAGTTGACCCGTTCGCTCTCTTCTCATATTCTAAATAGTCATGTCTGCTAAATCTTTTCATAGAAATACTTCCATAACCAGCATATTTGGTAACACTTTACAATAAGCTCTCATTTGTTCACTTTAGTTAATGCTAACATGGACTAAAGAGCAATATAGGCCTGTATAGTTAAGAAAATTTAGATTTAATATGTAATATAAATTAAATGTAGGCCTATATACTTTTTATATTTTTAATTAGGCTATTTGACAATATAATAAAAATGTATATAATAATTTAGTTAATAAAATGCCATTGTTCATGTTAGTTCACAGAGCATTAACTAATGTGAACAAACTGAAATGTATTAGTAAATGTTAAAATTAACATTAAGAATAATAATCTAAATACTGTAGAAGTATAAGTAGTATTCATTGTCAGTTCTTGTTAACTAACATTAAGAAATTAACAAAGTATTACTGCCTGGCTGCATTCAATATTGACAGAAAAATTAGAAAATGGCACTTTTTCGGGGGGGTTTTTTCTTCAAATAAATGAAAAAAAAAAAATCGACTTTATTTTTCGTGGAAATTGAATATTTAAAATGTTTATCCATTTTCTGCCCCGTACGTAAAAGCGAATTTTGAAGTTTTCCATTTTCAAAGTTATCTACTTTCAATATTAAATAAAAAAAAATTTAAGAATGCAATATACAAGGACCTTGCGTATTCAGTTTTTAAATGATTTTTTTCAATAAGCTTTAGTTCAGAAGCTTATTGGGAGCAGGAGTGCGGTGTTTGGTGATGTTGGTCACCTGCAGAAGTTGGTTCCGCACTCATAATGATCTCTGCATCCAGAACCCACGGGTTTCAGAGTGTTCCATCGCCATAGTAACGAGCGTTCCTGCAGTTCTGAATCACAATTCTGACCTTATTCAGAATTCTGAGATTGTTTCACAATTGTCTCACAGAATAAAACATTTTTAAAAAATGTAATTGTGACTTTTATATGCTGAATTGTTTATCTTACAATTCAGACATTTCTTCTGAGAATTGTGAGGAAAAAGTCAGAATTGTGAGATAAAAAAATTCCAGTTACCTTTTATATATAGGCTATATATATATTATTCCATGGCAGAAATGGGCTTCTGTACTGAGATGATATGCAGACGTTTAATGAATAATCTTCATTGTGATTTCGAAAGTAAATTATGTCCCAAATGTACAAATTTAGACTCTTGAACTACTAAATTTAGAAAGCTGTCAAGGTCGGTCAAGCCCCAAACATTTGCTCTGCGAGTGACATTGTGCAGCTCCAGACAATGATTTACAGAAGGGTTGCAGTGCATGTGCAAACAAAAGCAGCAGGTAGAATAAAACACGCTTCAGTCCGTCACGCGGCATCAGTTTACAATCGCAGGAAACTGATGAGATGAGATCCCTGTTATTCCAGCTGGTGGAAAAGTTTCACGTGCACATTACCAGATGATCCTGTTTTAGAAACAAGTCACACATGCATCTGACTCCAGATCAGCTGACGGTGTGTTTTATGACTGACAATATGCAGAACTGATATTTTGTCTTAACTATTGTCTTATTTGTAGTTTATGAGAGTAAACCCATATGGCAAAAAAAAAAATTTCAAACATATTTTAAATATACAAAAAAATATGTTTACTGAAGTATGTTTCAAAATATATTGACAAAAAAATATTTTGGCCATTTTTAAAAATATTTTTGAAAATATATGTAAAAATAAAATAATATTTTTTAAAGCATTTAAAAAAACTGTTTTGCCTTCAAATATTTATTTTTAAGAAAATACATTCACATAGGTTATGTCACATTTGAACAAATGATTTGATTTAATCAGATAAAGAAGCTAAAGATAATTTCCAGCTCTTTATTAAAAGCATGTTAAAAGTCACAAATTAAAGTGGCTTTAATTACACTATATATATAAAATAAAATAATACATTATAAAAGACAGATATATGACATTATAGTAGATGCTGTCTTTTATAATGTATTATTTTATCAATATTACAATGTAAAAAATAATTTATTGAAGTAAAACAGAGATTATTGGAGTACATTTTAAAAGAAAATGAATACCGTATTGGCCCGAATATAAGATGACCCTGATTATAAGACGACCCCCCCCTTTTCCAGATGTACCTAAACATTAAAAAAGTATATAAAAAAGAAAAACAATATGAATAAATAAAACAAACAGTGAATATGAATAATGATTAATTTTTATTAAAAAAATTAGATTTCAAACTTTCAGTATTTTCTGCACGTCTGACTTCCACCGGAAGACTGAAAGATAATGGTTTCTGCAGCAGTTTTTCCTGTGTATTATTGAGTTGTTTAGTCTCTGATGGCATCAGATCGGTGATTGTGAGGTGATGTACCTGTAAGGCCAGCAGCAGAGACAGCAGAGCGGTCAGGACGAGCAGACGCTGGGTCACCGGCATCATCTTCAGGCTTTTGCTGAACGTCTATCAGTGCGACAGAGACTGAGCCGGACGCCTTTATATGAGGCTGATAAGACTATCAGAGATCAATGATCATCAGAAATGAGGACGAGTCCATGTCTGCGAGGGTAACAAGACCCTAATGAGCTGGAGGACCAGAGTAAAATACACACCGGTGACGAGCTTCACGTTAGTCACTCAGATCATCCTCATATTCTGAGTCTTGTGTTCATGTTTACCTGCTCAAAGTCCAAGCTTAGCTCTGTTTGAGACTCCCACTGGACTCCCAATGAGCAGTCGGCATTTACAGGGGAGTATAATATTAGAATAATAGTGCAGTGATGAAAAATGCCAAATGGTTCTTGAAAGTTATGAACAAACGCTCTTCCAGTGACATTAATAGAATGCTCATTCAAAGTTATCTGATCTTTAAAAACGTTCTCAGAATGTTTAGTTGGACATTCATGTAAAAATGTTACTGGTTCAGAGAACATTCAAAAGTAACGTTCCTGGAATGTTTGCAAAATCATGAAATGTAACATTCCCTTAAAGGGATAGTTCACCTAAAAATGACAATTCTGTCATCGTTTACTCTCAAGCTGTTCCAAACCTTTATGGGTTTCTTTCATCTGCTGAACATGAAAGAAGATATTTTGAAAACTGATACTGGTCCCTTTCCATTGTATGGAAAAACAAAATACAATGGAAGTCAATGGCTACCGCCAACCGTCTGGTTACCAACCTTCTTCAAAATATCTTCTTTTATGTTCAGCAGAAGAAAGAAACTCATACAGGTTTGTAAAAACATGAGAATGAGCAAATCATGACAGAATTGTCATTTTTGGGCGAACTATCCCTTTAATATTGTCTTTAACGTTCACAGAACCAAGAAGAAACGTTTTTTAAACATTTAAATCATGAACGTTCATAACGATCTTAATGGGAATACTAAGTTATTTTAATATTTTTGTAAGCTGTGATGTATTGGTATTTAAATTTTGTAAAGTAATTAATACAGACAATTTATATTACATGATAATTAAATTTAAATGTATGTTTCTAACGACTACATTTATGTTTCTATCTTAAAATCCTTTTAGTTCATGCATTTCATCAAATGTGTCCAAACTCTTTTATCATATAACTTATTTCACAATAGTGAATATATATATATATATGTATATATATTCTCTCTGGATGGCAGAATTTAAAGAACAGGTTGTGAAAAAAGCAATTTTCACTTCCTTTTATCCTTCACAAAAACACATTCAGTGCTGAGTAATGATTAAAAACAAAAGCAAAACTGCACAGCTGACATATGAATAAGTGTGTTGTTGTTGTTGATCAGGAGTTTGCCGCTTCTCTTCACCTGTCCAGCAGAGGGCAGCGGCACTCCAGCTCATTTACTGACTCATGATCATGATGTTCACACACATTCTCTTAATAACATTCAATTCAAATTCAAATCAAATGTAATTAATCAGTACTGTCTGTAATTTAGATGATGGAGTGCTGCTGTTGGTCCGGACACACTCGTCACTGAGAGATGAGTGTTATTATGGGATGCATGGCGGTCATGGGTAACCATGGTAACCTGATTGTTTTGTCTCTGATAACCTGTGAAGAGGTAGAGCTGGGTTCTTCTCAGAGAGCTCAGGTAAAGGCTGTGTGTGATGTGTGTAGATGGTGACCCTCATCCTGTGATGAGCCTGATGTTTCCCCAAATTTATCGTTCAGAGCTAAGATGTCATTCACATTTATTTATAAAGCACTTTTCACAATACGGTTTCAAAACTGCTTTACAAAAAAATCATGATGTTAATGTTTATAACATCGTAATATCTTCATGCCTTATAGTCACATTTATCATATTAGAGCTGGATGATAATATAGTTTTTGTTTTTCTATGTTCACTACAGTACTGTATATATATACATCTTTGTCATACTAGCTTGGCGTTCCCATCATTGTTTTTCTGAATACCGGGAAACGCTTTCCAAAAATGATCCCCAGAAGCGCTGGACCCCCTGAAGCCCTATAGTAGTGTGTGTGTGTGTGTTTGTTTCATGTATGTGTATGTGCTCATCTGGGCCCCTGAACATCCGTTGTTGTTTCAGTCACAAATAAATCAAAGAGACGCGTCTCCTCCTGAAAGCGAACACAATGGAGGATCTGATCCGACCCTGCTTCAGCATAAAGCTGTGGAGGCCCCGTCCTGCAGCGCAGGGGCCCGTTTGCGTCCATTGTTATTAACGGATGACGTTTCTGCTCCTTTGATCGAAACACTCCAAGAAATCCTTCAGTGAGTGAATGTAAGTTCAAAATCTGCTAAATGTTATTTCTGTGTGTGTGAAATAAAAATCTGCTTGTGTTATTATAATGTGGAAAAAAATCCATGTGTATTATTTTAATTACTTTAGCAGAAATTAAAGGCTATATGTATTTATATTACATATATAAAGGCTATAATTATACAATTATATAATTATTTTACATATTTAATTATTTTACTTGATTTTTACATATTTCTTACACACACACACACACACACACACACACATATAAATGAATATATGTATTGAATGAATATATTAAATAATAAAAAAATATTTTAAAAATTATTATAAATTTTTTTTTTAAATAACAATTTATTTTATTATTTTGTTCTTTTTTGTGTGTATTTATATGTACTTTATTATTATTACCACTGCCTTTTATTGATAAATGTTTAGCTCTTTTTTCACAGTGTGTTTTGCTATGATTCTGTTTTTTTCTTTTTCTTTAATAGACTACTGTTTTTATTGAAGAACACTTCAGATTAGAATCGTGAATATTTTTGAATAACAAAATCATGGTTATTTAATTTAATACATAAATTCTCAAAGTTTCTATTAATGGAAAAGTTTAAAAACAAGCAGTGTTGTCAAGTACAGTAGAAATAGAAATACCAGAACACATTTCTTAGTGCTTATGGGCTCCTGAAGTATATTGTGTTGGACAGCAGGGGGCCTTTGAGTCAAAACTCTGATGCTTTCCATGAAATAATGAAAACAACCAGTGAACTCAAAGAATTCAATACTTTATTCAGTAGGGACGCATTAAATTGATCAAAAGTGACAGTAAAGACATTTCTAATGTTACAAAAGATTTCTATTTCAAATAAATGCTGTTCTTTTGAACTTTCTATTCATCTGTGAATCCTGAAAAATAAAATGTATCACAAAAATATTGTTGATAATAATCAGAAATGTTTGTTGAGCAGCAAATCAGCATATTAGAATGATTTCTGAAGATCATGTGACACTGAAGACTGGAGGAATGATGCTGAAAATCACAGGAATAAATGACAGTTTAACAGAGATTCACATAGAAAACAGCTGTTTGAAATAGTACAAATATTTCAGAGTTTTCATCAAATAAATGCAGTTTTGGTGAGCAGAAGAGACTTCTTCAGAGCTGTTTATTTGATTCACGCCTGAGAGCTCATTATTGTGGGACTCCTCCTGCGGTCGCTAATCAGTCTGTACTGTAAAGGACCTTAGTGAGGCCCCTGGTCACGGGACCTGGGACATTCCTGTTCGTCTCCGTGACGACGGCGCTGGATTGTTTGAATAAAGGAGCCTGTGGCTTCACAAACAGTGAACCGCATACAAACACCTCTGAGACTCCTTACAGCTGCAGTTTGTAGATAAATCAGCACCTGAATCACATTTGATCCGGTTTATAAGAACTCTCTGCAAACTTTCTGTGGCGGAAATTTTATTTCTATCTGAAATATTAATATTATTCGCTTCACTGTACTAAAGAGTGTTCTTTAGACTGTCTCTGAGTGCTTCAGTATGCTTGAGTTTCAGAGGTGTAAAGTATTGGAGTAAATGTAACTAATTGCTGTACTTGAGTACTTTTCAAATACTTTGTAGTTGTACTGAGTATCAAAGATATTAGCAACTTTTACTCTCTACTTCACTACATTTTTGAATGAGTATCTGTACTCTTTACTCCACTACATTTGAAATGAGTGTTGCAGTTACACATTACATTTTGCATGGACCTAGCTTTTTCTGCAGCAGTTTAATTCTGCTACAAAAGATGTGATATCTACAGGGCACTGAAAGTACTATATCTTGTGCATTTTGCCCTTACTCACCCAAACTTGTCAACAAGACTAGTTTATGTGAATGCGAGTTCCTTAGCAAGTATTTGTGAATCAGAGGTGTTTTATATATGAGATGAGGACATGACTGCAGCCAAAATTTAATTTAAAGGGGGGTACAATGCTGTTTCATACATTCAAAGTTGTTTACATTGTTAAAGAGTTGGATTCTCATGCTAAGCATGGACAAAGTTTCAAAAAACTATTTGGACGTATGATGGAGTATTTATGTGCCAACAATCTTACTTCCGGGTTCGTACAAGTTTCTGAGAGTTTTTTTCGATCATGGCTCTTCATGACGTAAATGAGGGTGGAACTCCTTATATGGGCATTTCTCCCAGAAGA
>NW_015639821.1:446020-447273 GCF_001515625.1 Sinocyclocheilus rhinocerous
ACGAGGGTGGAACTCCTTATATGGGCATTTCTCCCGGAAGAACGCGCCCGCGCACGCATGGACCAGAGCAAGAGTAAGATCGCGCCCATCAATGCGCTTCATCCGGCGGCAGCGCTGCACGGGACTTGCTCGGGAAGAATGTCTCCAAAGAAGTGTGTTTTTGGTTGTGAGGGAAAGATAACTTTGTTCAGCTTCCTAAAGAACCCAGCGTTATGTAGACAGTGGATACAGTTTGTTTTTCCGGAGCAGCAATGGAGTTTCACAAGTGTGTTTGCTGACGAACGTTTCATAAACAAGGCCCAGTTCGACGCTGGATTTGCACACCGTTTGATACTGAAAGATGGAGCGGTCCAGCTATAAAAGATCCCGGTCATGATTCAGAACTGCAGACGGTAAGTGAAACGGCATCAAATGTCTTGTTTTGTTGGCATTCGGCGCCCAAGTGCTCGTCACTCATTAGCTCCGCCCACGGCGCGCCTCCAGGAGCTCTGATTTTTCCGGAGAGAATCGTAAAGCTGTATCTTTCTTTTATAAATATGATAAAACTAAAGACTTTTTGGAGATATGAAGGATGCAGTAGTACTCTATAGGTACTCAAGATTAACATGAGATTGGGTGAAACTGTGTGTGTTATGCCCCCTTTAATATAATTTATTTATTTATTTATTTTATAAAATTTTTTGCAATTTTGAGGTGTTCCGTTTTATTTTGGTTTTAGAAAATAAACGCGATTGCTCTCCTCACAAATCAGCTCTTTCCTGTTTGTGTTACATTTGTGTTAGCATCTTTGAGCCTATATTTAGTATAAGTAAAATACTAGTATAAAGTATACAATTTTATAGTATATAAAATATATAAAATTATATATAAAGAATATTAAAGTGTATAAAATTTAAATCAGATACTCTAAGACTTTTACTCAAGTTGTTTTGGAATTGGTGACTTGTAATGTGTAGTGGAGTAATTTTCATTGTAAGGTATCTGTACTTTTACTCAAGTATGGTTTTTAGGTACTCTTTACACCTCTGTTGAGTTTTCGATGAGCTGAGCGATAACAGGAAATCTATTTGTGCGTGTGTGTGTGCAAGACAAGTGTGGACAGAGATGTTATTTTAGTTTCTTAGACATCCTGGCTACTTAGAAAATGATTTGCATTAAATTCTTAGAAATGCATCTGGAGGACATAGACATACAGGTGCATCTCAATAAATTAGAATGTCATGGAAAAGTTCATTTATTTCAGTAATTCAACT
>NW_015639821.1:447308-449859 GCF_001515625.1 Sinocyclocheilus rhinocerous
AGCTGTATCTTTCTTTTATAAATATGATAAAACTAAAGACTTTTTGGAGATATGAAGGATGCAGTAGTACTCTATAGGTACTCAAGATTAACATGAGATTGGGTGAAACTGTGTGTGTTATGCCCCCTTTAATATAATTTATTTATTTATTTATTTTATAAAATTTTTTGCAATTTTGAGGTGTTCCGTTTTATTTTGGTTTTAGAAAATAAACGCGATTGCTCTCCTCACAAATCAGCTCTTTCCTGTTTGTGTTACATTTGTGTTAGCATCTTTGAGCCTATATTTAGTATAAGTAAAATACTAGTATAAAGTATACAATTTTATAGTATATAAAATATATAAAATTATATATAAAGAATATTAAAGTGTATAAAATTTAAATCAGATACTCTAAGACTTTTACTCAAGTTGTTTTGGAATTGGTGACTTGTAATGTGTGTAGTTGAGTAATTTTCATGGTAAAGTATCTGTACTTTTACTCAAGTATGGTTTTCAGGTACTCTTTACACCTCTGTTGAGTTTTCGATGAGCTGAGCGATAACAGGAAATCTATTTGTGCGTGTGTGTGTGCAAGACAAGTGTGGACAGAGATGTTATTTTAGTTTCTTAGACATCCTGGCTACTTAGAAAATGATTTGCATTAAATTCTTAGAAATGCATCTGGAGGACATAGACATACAGGTGCATCTCAATAAATTAGAATGTCATGGAAAAGTTCATTTATTTTGAATATGCATTATGATTGGATGAGATCAGAGCATCCGCATTTGATGAAGGTATAAATGTTGAGTTTGGGTGTTTCCTTTTTGTTGCAATCTACAGCCAACCCTGAATGACTGTATAAATGTAGACCTTTTCCTGCAGGAAAATAAATATTCAAAAGACGTTTGTCTCATACCTTTAATTGAAATGGAAAATTGCCAAGACACTTTCACACTTAAATGGCTGTTAATAACAGAAATGCTCAATATAGTAACCCAACAATCTCTTGTTTGCGCCAGCAGGAGGCGTCAGACGTCAGAACATTAACAGACCTGTTTATCCTCTGATTTATCCACCTTTCACTGAGAGCGATTATGGGCTGTCTGGAGGTCAAGGGTAACCACGGAAACAGCTCCCCTCTGCTCTGGAATGTTTGATTGTGAAGAGGAAGTGCTGCATCACATGATCTCAGAGAATCCAGGTAAAAGGGCGAGTGCAGGGTGTGACCTCTGAATTGACCTTTCATTGCTCACCCACACGACCTCTGTACTCACAGCTCTCTGATTCACAGTCTAAAACCAGAAAGACACAATGCCAACTTGACCTTAATCGTCATGTAAATAATGTCACAGTGAAAAAATTTCTTGATCCTTGAAATAGAATTTCTTTGCATTGTTTGTCATATCCTTTATATTTAGTGCATATATTCTAGGGTTATTTCAGGATAATTGGGTAATTTTTCCCAGTCATCCCAATGGCAAAAAGTTTCCCAATTAACTTGAATTGACCCTTTATTTTATTTATTATTTTATTTTATTTTTTATAAATGTTATTTTATTATATATTTTATTAAAACAATTAAATTTTTAATTTAAAACTTATTTAAAAGAAATAGACATGATATTGGAATCAGTTTTATATTTTATTTAATGTGATTTAATTTGGTTTTATTTGATTATATATTTTTTATTTGATTTAAAACTGTTTACTTTTATTTAAATCCTATTTAAAATATTAAGAAATAGACACAATTAGGATTTTTGCATCAATTTTTTGTATATATATACACACACACATTAAATAATATATAAATATATATTTTTTATTATATATATGGTTTATAATATGTATATTTTTTACATTTATCATATGTTTATATTTTACACTCACTCACACTCACACACACACACACACTCACACACACACACACACACACACACACACACACACACTCGCTCACACACACACACACACATATATATATACATACTGTATATGTGTGTTTTCTATATGTTTTCTTTTTATTTTATGAAATATTAATCAACACAAATTTTTGCAAAAACATCTATAATGTTTTGCTTTATTTGCAAAAGTTTTTTGTTTATATCTAAAAATTCCAAATTCTGGGTTGATGATTATAATGATCTTAATTTCAGTGGGTATATACAGTATGCAGTCAGACGTGTGTTGTTTATTAAGAGTGTGCGGTGGCTTTAACATCTGCAGGTGTCGACTGACCAGTGCATGCAGATCTCGCTCTCTCTGAGCGGTCCGTCCACGCCTGGCTGCGCAGATGTTTTCCACTGACCCCTCATGTGTCCGCCGTCGAGAGGTCATAGGTCAGTTTTCTTCTTCAGACTATATGACACATGAAGGTTACATACTTCCCCTTTACTGCCCGCTGACATTCAACACACGCCCACATTTCTCAACAAAGACCTGTGTGACCGCAGAGATGCAACAGGGGTCATGAAAAATGAGAATGCAAAATGTAAAGAAATAGAGAAGTTGTGATTATTGCGCCATCAGAGAGAGAGAGAGAGAGAGAGAGAGAGAGAGAGAGAGA